>NC_012875.2:25975518-26275518 GCF_000003195.3 Sorghum bicolor
AAGTAGCCAATTGCGATCTCCCGTGGGGAAGGCTCAAGAACCCCTCACAAATCACTTGGTGAGGCTCGAAACAATTTCCAATCACGAGCTCAACACCACCGCTGCTCCAAGCCATCTAGGGCTTCGGGAAACACCCAAGAGTAACAAGAAATCCGCAACAAACTCAAGAATCAAGTGCCACTAAATGCAACTCTCAAAGCAATGCACTGGAATCTCACTCAATCTCACTAGGATTAGCAATCAAGCAAGGAGATGAGTGGAGGGAGTGTTCTCTAGCTCAATGTATACCTCAAGTGTTCAAATGTGCAAGAGAGAACCTCCCAAAGCTGGCCACCTCCTATTTATAAGCCCCCTCAAAGAACTAGCCGTTGGCCACTTTCAATGGGCTGAAATCGGGGGCACCGGACGCTACCAAGTGATCACCGGACGCTCGACCCCTAGCATCCGGTGCTCTGGGGTTGGCCACGTGTCCTTCTGGAATCTCGCGCGTTAGTCTCTAACGCCGACCTGCACAACACCGGACGCTCTGTAGGTCCACACCGGACGTGTCCGGTGCACACCGGACCCATGCGTAAAGAGCTCCGCAAACCTGCAGGGTCACCGGATGTGAGCCACCGGACGCACCCTGAGCATCCGGTGCTCACCGGACTCATGCACAGAGAGGGTCACCGAAACGCCCACACACCGGTCGTTGAGCACCGGACTCACTCCAGTGTGTCCGGTGCACTTTAGACAGACCCGACAGTACACCGGACGCTAAAACCAGCGTCTAGTGCCTCTGCACCCTACGTCCGGTGAGTGTTTCTTGGTGAGAAACACTCCCGCGACTTCTCCAAAAATTTCCCACCGGCGCAATAGAAAATATACACTTAATTTTCTCAAAAGCGCCGAATCTCGCCGAGCTTGCGAGGCGGGAGGGAGAGAGGAACCCACACCCCTCTCAACCCTAGGAACTCAACCTCCTTTGTAAATGTGCTAACACCAACAAGTGTCCACCACCAAAGTGCACGTTTGTTAGCTTTTTCACAAATATTTTTATCAAGGATTCAAGTTAGCACTTTACTAGATCCTAATGCATATGCTCAAGATATGGACCTAGTAGCACTTGATTCGAGAGATGACCATGATTTCCCCTCTTGATAGTTGGCTATCTATCCTAAACCCGGTCAAACACTTCTCTACTCAACTTAGACCGGCAAAAGCAAAACCCTATGTTTATACCTTTGCCTTGTTCAATTTCTCCCTTGTCTATCATCATGATCTCCACATCATGCTTCATCTCTTCGTAATCATGTGGCCACCTTTCCATGCCACCATGCACCTTCATCACATGTGTTGCTATGCCTAACTCAAATCTCTTAAACACAAGGCATTAGCATCTTAGTGTCATTAATTACCAAAACCAAACTTGGGCTTTCAATCTCCCCCTTTTTGGTAATTGATGACAACCATCATAAAGATATGAAATGAAATCATAATGAACTTGAGTTGCTTGTCCAAAGCATTTTAAACATGAGACAAGATTGGCCAACCATTTCAATTTCGGTTTTGGTAGTACTAGCTCCCTCTACATATGTGCTTCCATGAGTTTGGTTCAAGTTTGCACATATGCATGAACTGGAATTTTGGGAGATTTATTACTACCAAAATGATGCTAAGGTATATAGAATGGATCTTTGAAGCGTGATACCAATCGGAGTTGCCAATATACCATCCTTAGCACCAATGTAGCTAGACATACATCAAAAACTCAAGATACCTCGTGAGATCACATTATATGTCTAGATACCACATGAAAATAAAACTTTATGCTAGAATTCAAAGCATCATTCAAGTTCTATTTCTAGCAAGCACCAATCAAAGAAGAGTAGTATATTTAAACTTGCAATGCAACACCTCATTATGTTAGTGCACATTCAAATGCAACAAATGGTTCATGAGCTTGCTCCCCCTATTTGTGTGCTCAAGTTTAAAAAGTTTTCTCTTCCCCCCTTTTGACTTTATCTTTGTTTCTCTTCATGCATGGCATTTACCCAATCGGAATCTTTCAATGCATCTTCTATCTTCTTTGGTTCCTCAAATGAGACAAATGAGTAGTGCTCACAAAAGGATGCTAGTCTTGATCTTGTTTGTACACCACTTTGAATACCACCAATGACTTGATCCAATGGATGATCTCTTGCTATGCTAGTAGGTTGGAGTATTGAGAGTTGATTGCTTCCACTTGCTTGATTTTGGTTTTGATCATCATCATGAGAGCCACTAGTACTAGCTTGATTTGTATCAATTTAGACTTCTTGATTGATCATTTGAATCTCATTATCATCATCAATTTGCCTTGGCCTTATGTCACCAACATCCATGTTCTTCATTGCATTTGCCAATTGATCTCCTCTCACATCATCAAGATTTTGGGCTTCACTTTGAGATCCCTCAGTTTCATCAAACTCAACATCATGAACTTCTAATATGCCACTTGTCAAGTTCCAAACTCTATATGCCTTGCTTGTGGTGGAATAACCTAGTAAGAACCCTTCATCACATTTCTTCTCAAACTTGCTCAATCTAGTGCCTTTCTTGAGAATGTAGCATTTACAACCAAACACTCTAAAGTATGCAATGTTGGGCTTTCTTCCATTCAATAGCTCATATGGTGTCTTCCCAAGCTTCCCATGGCAATAGAGATGGTTGCTACTGTAACACTCCTAGTGTTAGCTTGCATGTTAACCATGAGCATTGCATCAACATAAGCATCATCATGATCACTCATGAGCATCATACCATGATCACATGTCAATTGGTGTGTACACTAGGTGATTGTTTTCCTTATGTGACTTGCTATATGTGAAAGAAATGTGTGACCAATGCATATAAGTGCACATTGTCTTCCAAAATACTCTAATCATGTTTAGAATGTGATTTTGAACAAAGTTTGTGTTGGAGGTTTCACCCAAAAATGCCCCGAAGTCATAGTTAACCCTAGGTTGACCTAGTTGACCCCCTAAACCTCTTTTTAAAGACCTTTTATGAAACCAGTGTTAGAGACCTTGCATGTAAGTGTCATCTAAAGCAAAGTTGTAGTAAATTTTATAAGCTACAAAAGCTGTGTTGATGACTTTTTATGAAAATGCTTGGAACCTGACCAAACATGGCCCACAAGCCAGAAACCAGTGCTGTTTCCAACACTTAGTCGAATTTGGCTAAGTCTGGAATCTGCAGTTTCGGGGTAGGGTACTTGGGAGCTTTATAGTTTGAATCCAAGCCGAACCAGACCTTAATCCTTAAAGCAATCTTGTAGAACTTATGTATCTCTATCCAAAGAAACAAATTTGAGCCAATACCATCGAGTGAATCGAGAGTAAAACGTCGGTGAAGATCGAGTTTCAGTCACTGCGATCGGGCGTTTCAGACCTCGATTCAGTTTGGACAGTCGCCGTCCGCCGCCGCGTGTCCGGCCAGGTGGCGACCGTACGCCGTCGACGGTCCCACCTGTCAGCTTGGACGACGTCCTCAAGTCACCACGGAGCCACCCCGTGCCTCAGACGCGACATCCACTCCACCAGAGCCTCCCATTTCGCCCGCCTTCGTTCTCGGCGAGCTCCGCCGCGCTTCGGCGAGCTCTCCCGGCCGCTCCACCGCGTCTCCGGCCAAGCCAGCCCGCCTAGAGCTCCGCCACGACATCCTCTACCTCGACGTCCACCCCTTTTCCCTAGCCGAGCACTGGTGAGGTCGCATTGTCAACTCCGTCGTGAGCTCCACCTTGCCGGAGTTCGCAGAGATCACCGACAACGTGACCAGACCTCTCTGGTTCACCTCTCGCCGTGATTCTTCTTCCTACGGCTTCGCCTTGCTTCACTCTTGCTCGTCCGCAACCTCTACTGAGTCGCCATTGCCTAGGTTCGCCAGCATAACACCGCGCAGCGCCGCCGCTCCGCCATTCGCGACGACGAGCACCCTAGAGTCCAGTAGAGCGTGAGCAAAGTAGGTCAACAGGTTCGCCTTGAACTGAGGAACACGTAGATGCCCTCAGTTTCCCTGGAGACCTCACCATCATTGAGAACTCTGGCGGCCGATCTCGTCTCTGCTCCCTGTCTCTCTGTCGTGTGGGTCCCTTCTGTCAGCAGGCCCCACCTGTCAGCCACTGCCTCTCTCTCCCCTGTGTCCACTGTTTTGCAGATCCTGAGTTGTTTTTGTAAAAATCATAACTTGAGCTAGGCAGATCCAAATAGAGTGATTCCAATTTTGTTAGATTCTTGCATTAATCTAGTTTTTATTAAAAATATAAAACATACCATGTATTTGCAGACATAAATAGATATGATTTAATCTTGGTTAAATAGAAGGTAAATATATCTTGAGATCTGTGAGTCTTATGGCCATGCAAATTTAGGAGAGTGTTGTTTATGACATAAAAGGCTCTAATAGATTTATCATGATTTTTGGATGACTGTTGGTGAAGTTATAATTATTTCTTGTTTAAATAGGAGTTTCTTGTGGTATTTTTAGTAAATAGATTATAACTCCTTTTATGGTGAAACTTGCTGAGTGATGTAATCATGTGTAAACAAAGCTAAGAAAAATATGAAATCTATTGTTTGACACTTGTTGATAGGGTTTCACATTTATGCCTTTAATGCCATTGTTAGCTTGTCATTTTTGTATCTCACAAGCTGCATGAGCAAGAGCCCTGAAATTTTTACAGTAACCTTGTGGTAGCCTAAACAGCTTGTTGTAAATGTATTAGAATTTTTGGAGCACTTGTACTACATACTCATTAATTCACCCTAATAATCAAATAAATAGAAAAGGGGATAATAGGGATGAGTTTAAACCTTGCCATGATGTTTTATGGTGTTTCTTAGACATGTTCTAACTACTGGTGCATTTGGTTTGAACCAATGTTACATTCTTAGTATGTGTTAAAATATTATTTTGCTAATTATGCCATGTCCAGAGCATATTCTGTGCAACTAGTAGAATTTATTTAAGAACTTCTTGAAGATAAAGTTTGCTGGAAAACTTGTCTATAACAAACTTGTAGCTAACTTACTTATCTATCTTGTGTCCAAATTTCATGACATTTGGCTGGGTAGTTTAAGAGTTATGATTGTTGCAAGAAGCTGCTGCGAAGTGCTTGCTCTCTGGATTTTCCAGGACAGCCAGCATACTTTGCCTGTTTCAACCTATTTCCTTTGGGAATACTTCTGGGATGTCTAAAAGTGAATTGTAGAGAATTTGTTAAGCTTTCCAGAAAGTGTCTACTTGCTTAATTTGGACAACTGGTGCCTGAGTTATGGATAAAACTTCTGACTAGTTGGTCTGTTTATGACACCCGTTGCTAAATATGAGTAGCTAAGGTTGATTGGCTTGTCTAGTTAGCCTCTCCACCAGAGAAGAAGTATGCACTTACTTACTTAGTCATGATCCGCTTACTCTTAAGAACTTGAGATCATGTTTGCACCTTGTTGCATGTTCAATTGGCTTATCATCATGACATTATGCATCACATGTGCATTCCCTGTGTTTATCGCCTTGTCATGCATGCTTAGGTGTACCCAAGGGCGTGACAGTCCTGGAGTTCGCGCCACCAGAACCGGAGGAGCAGCAGAGGGAGCCACCTCAAGGAGAAGGAGCTGAGTAGGAGGAGGATCTACCGGAGTGCCCCGACCACCGTCCTTCCACCTACATCGATGTCAAGCCCCGGAGCATTATAAGACTCCTACTATTTTGTTATCATGTCCAGCTGTCAATTAACTATGGTTATATATTGTTGCATTAAGTGTTAGGCGTTGATATGACACCCTTGCTGCATAATGACTACCTTGTCCACCTTATACCTTACCTAAGTAGGTCCAGGATCAAAATGATGCTTAGCCATGCTTAGCTCGGTAGAAGCCGGGTGATTTCCTGCCACCCACGAGAGATAGTTGGATACTTGATCACGGTTGGCTATATTTGCTATCGTGGAAATAACCATGGGCTAATAATGAATTGAGACCGGGCAGGATGACGATAGTGCAGCAACAGGGCATGGAGGTCTTGAGTGTGAATCTATCCCCGTCTATGTCGTTTAAGGACCAATACGCTGTACGTTCTCGTGTCATATTGAACGCATGCCTAACACTTAGTTGGCCGGATAAGTCGTTCCGACCGCGAAGCCTATGAGTGCATCTCCGGTCGGATACCTCGATCTGGTTAAAGTGCGCACCCTGGTTGGTAGCAATGATGTGCGGGGAGTCAATGGCATAAGACCGAGGTGTCAGGTTAGAGTCCTGACTCTGGCAGATTGGCGGTCCCTGGGGGTGCGGCGCCGTACGGACCCGCGAATTGGTCCGGAGTTGTGCTAAAGGTGATTCGGGCTGCCCTCACGAGGTATGCTTGGGTGAGTGCTAGGAATACCCCTCCAGCTGGATAGGAATCGATTCGAAACGCCGTCTCTCCCGGATAGTGAGAACTTGACTCGAGTAGCGGCAACATAGAATTCACTAAATAAACTTAATGGTTATGATGAGAATGATGATGGCTATGTGATAATCCGGATATGGTTATTATTGTGATGCTTAATACTCAAGTGTATGCTTAGATCAGGTGCTAATCTAGTGGATAGCTGTTTTAAGTAAAGAACTTGCTGCTGAAATTGTACACATGTGTTACTTAAAACTAAAGCTTTTAACGCAAAAATGTGAGTCAAACCAGTCCACAAATGTTAGCCTTGCATAGTCCTTGGTGTCACTTTATTTCTGGTTTATGACGGGTAAGCCTAGCTGAGTACATTCTCGTACTCAGGGTTTTATTTACCCTTGTTGCAGATGATGTCGTGTATCACGGCTACTGTGCTAACTGTCACCATCCGGCTTCGGATGATGAGTAGATCTCGGGCAAGATCACCTCTTGTATCTTCGGTTGTGCTTTTGTTGGGATGATCATGGAACTGGCATGTAATTAAACTAAGAATGTGTGTTGTTTCAAAACTACTTTGCTTCCACTACTGAACTATGTTGTAATAACTCTATTTGAACTTCGATGTGTTGTAAAACTATGTTCTGTGATGAATGTGTGTAATCTGTGATGGAGATGCTTGATCATGTACGGTCTTGGTTGTATGTTGGTTGAATCAAGATCTTTTGAGGTTTCGTCGGACTACCGGGTTTATATGGGTTCAAGTCCTTTGGCTTGACTGCTCTCGTGGTCGCTAATTCACTTGAATTCTTATAAATTGGATGGTTCTGTTACAGCTGGCATCGGAGCAAGATTAAGCATTTAACCATCACAGATGTATTTAAAAACAAATGCATTTGTTTTCCCTAACTAATTGGCAAATTAGACTATACATAGGGCTGTTTTAAAAATGATTGAACAAATATACCATGCCAGTGGTCATACCCTTTATGACCGCTTAAGGACTTTTAGGTGGCTTAATATTACTAACAAGGGGGTTTTTCCTTTTGTCGTCCATATGGCGTGTAATAATATGGATGCGACTTGCTTGAGTGGTAATGTATGGATCTATATGCCTCTATGCTGTGGTTAGTGTGAGCTGTGAGAGCATGACCGTCCAACC
Organism: Sorghum bicolor; assembly: GCF_000003195.3. NCBI lineage: Eukaryota > Viridiplantae > Streptophyta > Magnoliopsida > Poales > Poaceae > Sorghum > Sorghum bicolor. The sequence goes on from NC_012875.2 coordinate 25,983,080, forward strand.
GTCGGTCTAGGGGAGTGTTAGCTGTGGTTACTGGAATATTTACATATTACACACATGTAAATATGAAGGTACTTAATTGTGGGTAGTTGGTGCAACCATGTATACATATTTGATGTATATATGGGTGTACCTTATATGGGTAGCGTGCTGCGATATATGTTCGAGGATATATATCGGAGTACCTAGCTTGAATTTAGTTGATTAGACTTTCATTTCTGCATATATACTCTTGTGGGGTTGGGCTGAAATAAAATTTTCTATAAGTACACTAACAACGAAACGTGTAGACCGTGTAGTTACGTATAAAGAGAGCACGTATGTATGCCACCGCCTATACCGCTAGAATTTTCTTCCTAGGAATGGTAAGGACGTATAGAACGTGCATGCATCATGAATCATTCATGCATCCCTTTATGCACTACTTAAATCCTTTAATTCTGAAACTGGTACCTAATTATCCTCTCTTGTAATTAATATTCCTTTACTCAAATTGTGGTCTTTCCTACAGATGGCAGCCCCACATGCAAGCGAGACTTTCCTGGACATGTTTGGCACACCTACCTTGTTGTGGAGGGTGCTAAGTTTCGTGGGATATGAGGAACCACCTCAGTACACTTGGACAGAGGCCGAGCATGCAGGATCTTTGCCTTGGGTAGATGTCCAAATTACAGTTCCTCCTTGTCCAAATAACCCACAGTGGCTAGGATGGATAGTAGAGTCCGATGGTCAAACTCCTTGGGAGGATGCCCAAGTAGCAGCCTTAGAAGTGCTGTTAGAAATATGCCAAGACTATGGTGATGAGCTAATTAATGGCCCAGCTGGATCTTTTCCTAGAGTGAGTGTAACTGACACCTTTGTATCCCAGATAGGATCTGAACCCCTAGAGATGAGAGAAACCATACTAGGATATAGCTCTAGCCCTGCTATGAGTGCCATGCTGGCGGTACTTAAGCTGTACTATGTACGCCAAGATACCTATGTAGAAGCCATGCTAGCACTTCAGTAAGCTCAAGTTGGGCAGCGCAAACTACGCAAGCGTGTGCGCAAGCACCGCAAAGCCTTTAGTGATGCACAAGCTGAAATTCAAAACTACCATATCGCTTTGCAAGCACGCCACAACCAAGTCGAGAATGCAGTTAGAGAGCGCAATGAGGCACAAGCGCGCATGATGCAAATGACTAGAGATCAAGATGAGGCTATGCGCTTGGCTGAAAATAGAGAGTCTGCTAGAGTTAGAGCTTTGTTTCAGGCTGAGATTAGAGAGAAACAGCTGATCCATAGGATTGCTGAGCTGCAGTTAGATGTCCATCGCTTGAATAACATCATAAATCCAATCCCACACCCTATCCCTGTTGATCATGAAGAGGACCCCAGTGAGGAAGATCAAGATGATGGCATAGTCTCTAATGAAGAGTCTGAGGAAGATCTATAGTTTGGCAACATTTTCCACATTTATGTACCAGCTTCCACCTCTTTATGTATTGGTCATGTAATCTGAATTTTCAGCTGAGACTCGATGTGTTTGGCCATAGTGCCCTTCCTGTAAGACTTAAGTTGTGACAATGATTCTTTGTAACCCTATGTACTTGTTGACGGTCCTTAATGCTCATATTTAACCATCAATTAATCATAGAAAAGGATCTAAATGGAACCAACACCTAGACTTAGGGTTTTATCTGACAGAATTCCACGAGTTTTGGTGTTTGTCTATTTCTATAGGGGGTTATCAGGAAATATGGAAGAAAGGCCCACACGTCAGGTTTACATAGAGATCTTAACGTGCCGCACAATTTTCTACCATCTAGAAGACTTTAGAAGCCACGGGAAGGAAGCGGAGGCCGAGAGGACTCAGGGACAGGGCGCCCGCCCTCATACAGAGTCTAATCAAGACTCTCTTTTGGGATATTGCTCCACCGACCTAAAGGATCAAGGATAACCGTTCAATCAATGTCGGTTTGATCCAACGGCCCATAATCACTTGAAGGGACTATAAAACCAGACCCCCTGGCCCCTGGAGATGATACCTCTTCTACAGAATCAAAGTTAGGGTTTCAATTCTTCATCCAAGTAGAGAGGATCCCTCTAGTTCTTCTAGTTCTACCTCTAGTTCATCTAGTTCTAGTTCATCTAGTTCTAGTTCTAGTTCCTCTAGTTCTAGTTCTAGTTAGTTCTAGTTGTAATCTAGAAAATAGGGAGAGAGAAGAGGAGAGCTGAGGAGGAGCCGGATCTGTCGGATCTTCCTCAACATTGTACTTTTGCAGCAACTGGTTCGTTCTTCATCGTTCTCCAGGTTCTTCAATTCATAATTCCTGAGTTCTCTAATTACTTTTATTTACATTCAAGTTATTTATTGGATTCCCGCTTGCATCAAGTGCTCTAGTCTTTATAACACTAGAGTAGTAATTAATAGATTAGACGTGGTGTTTAGTCTTGCAATTACCTGGAATTGCACCCAATCCTGCGGATTGTTGTGGTAGCCTTAGGGTAGTGACAGCCCGAACGGTCGACGTATTCCACCTCGTTCGGATCGGTGTTTGTAGGACCGTAGTCAGACCTTCCTAGCCCCCTTCTCATCTCTTTCTGTGGTTAGTGCTCTGATGTCCCGATATAGATAATCATGAAGTAATTCTTGATTCTTAGATCAACTAGAGAACTCTCAGGAAACTTCCTCTCTTCCCACCAAAAATAATTATATAGTTGTCCTTGGGCGATCTTGGATCTTAATTAGTACACGCACGTTCTTTGTGGAAAATCGATACTCTGGAATACTCCCGGGTGAAAGCTACATCGGTATCCGTGCGCTTGCGGATTTTTCTGTTTGCGTTTAAAATACCCAACAAGCTTTCTGGCGCCGTTGCCGGGGAACTGTAGCTGTGCTAGTTTCGAACCAAGTCGTCCGTGTATCCTTTTTCTTTTCCCTTTTTACCACACTCACCTTATCATTTTCACCATACCACATGGATTTCACTCTAAGCATTAATGAGCATGGAATTTATTTCATAGCCACTTCATTTACTCCATGCTCATATGCAACATCTTCCCAATCCATTGGTTTTTCCAACATCACCACATTCGAGATCTCCAACCCCCTCATCCTTTCTATTTATAAAAACTTTAAAAGGGCAGTTGTCGATGCATATGTCTATAAGAAATATTGCAGATCTCGTTGAGTTGATCTTGATATAGGTCAGCATTGGAGGGGAAACCACTTCGCCGACATAAATTGATGGTTTCCCAAGGACAAGCTTAGTGTCCTAAAACAAGCACTGATCAGATTGTAACATGAGCTTTTAATTATTTGCAACATTACCTTGTGTGTTGAGCATATAAGGATAATTGTAAAAATATTCCTTCGGGTATTCTTGTCACTAACCTTTCCAGGATTGGAGCAAGAAGATCGGATGAATGACAAGTACAAGGTATGTCCAATCAATCATCATACTACATTGAATTAAATTCATCCAAACTTGAATTTTGCAAAATTCACGCTTGGGGGAGTACTTTACATAAAAACATTCTTTGTCATGTTGCTATGTTGGTTGTCCCTACCTTTGAGACATGCTCAATTTGCTAAATACTAATCACACTACTTCATCTCCACTTGAGTAGATCTCTATAAATGCTCTCATGCTACTTTATTTGCTTTAGTATATGTCTAGGTTGGGAGTAGTTTCAGTTATCTCTTAATTAAGCATGGTGCTTAGGAATGTTGATCTTACTTCCAAGGGATTTTAAATTAAGCATGGTTCTTAGGTTAAAATGCCCTCCTAAATCAAATTAGACATGGTATCTAGGTTGATTTTTTTGAGCCGATAGTATGCTATAGTAGATATTGGATATTTTGTTGGACTAACCCCTGCAGGAAAACTTTCAATATCGACCTGTGAAGTGCTGAGATAAACTCACATTGGAGACAAAGAGAGAGACGCATGAAAGTTAACAATTTACACAAGGAAGGCATAGCTCACAAGAGATGATCCATGGAGGGTGCCACAAACACGATGCACAACCGCTAAGAAAGGAAAGCTTCCAACAAGGTGATATTGTACCATCACTCTTCAAGTAAGGTAACATCTTAAGGTACTTGACTATCACTTTTATAAGCTTCTTCTTAGTTCTGGCGTTCACATAAATAAAAGAGACAAACATGTATGATTTACAACTCTAGATTAACCAACCCAATCGATTCAATATGTTTAGTCCTTCCACCTTTGTGATCCCACACTCCTAATCATATGAACTAAAATGTTGCACACACAATCTTTGGAAGATATATAAAAAAATATAAGTATAGATAGATTATCTTTCCATTAGGTTGAGCGATCTGATCTAACAAATGTTTTAAATGCTACACTCATGATCTTATTATCCATCAACTTTGTCTTGCTCACTATGCTTAAGGTTAGAGTAGAACAAATACACTTTTGGTTCTGTTGGTGTTTTCCACCAATAGGGCCCATGCACTTGATCTCTGCCTTGTCTCTAAGAGCAGGTACACTTCGAGCAAAATATGAAGGACTTTTACAACTTCTAGACTCCACCAAGTGAAGAACCTTGATCTACGAGCACAAACACACTGGAGATACTGGACACTCACGCAATCACTGCCCTGAAATGCTTGATGACGTAACTACTGGAGTAACCCCATTGTGGAAGTAATTACTGACCTTCTGCCGGTCAAGAGAGACAATCCAGGACACCCCGTCATCCCGATCTCCATCGGCATGGTGGACTTCCTAGAAGCACTCTGCGACTTTGGCTCCAGCGTCAACATTATGCTCAGGGTACTCTATAAAAATTTCTTTACACATCCTTTCCTAGAAACAACCATGTGTTTGCAGCTTGCAGATCAGACACTAAGTTTCCCAAAGGGAATATTGAAGAACCTCTACGTCCAAGTTGGTACCTTATACGCTCCAGCAGACTTCGTGGTGATAGAGACTGATACTGATGAGAGGGCCCCCATCATCTTAGGGAGGCCATTCCTAAACACCTCAGGAGCTGTCATCTATGCTAGTGCTGCCAAGATCAGTTTCTACATCAAGGGAAGGAAGGAGACTTATTCCTTCAAGAACAAGACTACACAAATCTCAGAGCAATCCCGACATGAACCAAGGAATAGGACCAACTAGAGGAACAGGAACAAGCAAGTGTGGACCGAGACAGCTAAGATGATCACTGCAGTTCAAGGAGGTCAAGATCGTCGATTTAAGTCACCATTCCTGACCAAAAAGGACGACCCAGGTGTGCCGTGCATCCAGTGCTCCATTAATGGATACAACTTCCAGAAGACGCTTTGCGACACTGGGTCAAGCGTCAACATAATGGCCGCAGTCACCTATCAGCTCCTGCATGGAACCATGCCCCTACAACCAACATACATTCAGCTCCAGATGATTTTAAGGTTATTGACATGGGAGAATACGAGTATGATCCACCCATCATCCTTGGGAGATAGTTCCTCAGCACCGTTAAAGCAATCATCTACATTGGAACCGGAGAAGTCCACATGCACTTCCCCTCAGAGAAGGTGCGCCGCTATTTCACTGACCCTAACTATATAGTTGAAGACTCTAAGCAGGTTAGGACAAGGAGAAGACGACGCAACCGTAACCAGAGGAGGCAAATCATCAAGGACGGATGGGCAGACTACGAAGGAGAAGTGATAAGGTCTGAAGACATACAGTTTGAACAGAACTGTCCTGAGGAGACCGTAGCACCAAGTCAGGTGTGGAGAAAGAAGATAGTTATACACGAAGAGCAGACGCCGCCGGAACCACCGACTACACCATCCAGCGAATCCCAGGATGACTCAGGAAACGGAGAGTCCCGTTCGGAAGACTTAAAAATACCGAACGCCTTGCCAAGAGGTAAACTTGGTAGTTATCTTTCTCCTTTCAATTATTTAAAATAGTTTGCTTAGTTAATCAGGTTCACATCATCTTGAAAAGAAAATAAAAATGTTTAAAATAGTAAGCCCCATGTGAGTATGCTCATGGCATAAAACCCATAAGTACATTCACTGTGGTGGTGTAAAAATAAAATAAATATATTCCTGTCCTATAAAAATGAAAATATAAAAATAAATTTATGATCCTACCAAAGAAAGTAATATTTATTGAGGAGGCTCAACATGATAAAGGCTAGATATTTATGCTAACACTTAACTAGTTCTACAAAGCTTTGTTGTCTATTTGAGCTCCACAAAATTCAAGGATCAAAGAAGACTAGCAGACGGAGGACATCCTACTCGCTGTCAGAGTGCTACAGACATTCAAATACACCTCCACCACGTGCTAGCTACAACAGAAGAAATTACGTCAAAATCCAGCTTGGGGGAGAGCACCCCCATTTATCCTGCTAAGTGTTTCTACTCGCAATATACTTTACTCAAATAATAAAAAGATGCATAATCATGAAAACCCAAATAAAAATTTTGTGCTTATATATATATATATCTTTGCTTAGCTTGCTAAATAAATAAATAAATAAAATTTGCTATGAACCCTCATGATAAGCTCTCACATGGAAATGATGAATAGTTGCTCTGCCATGATTAGTTCTTAAAATTGAAATCTCTCTCAAGTTTAGGCCTGACTGTTATTAATTAAGATTTGCTCTAAACCTGAACTTGTGGAAAGAGTACTTGATCTAAAGTCTAAGTCGTTAACGGATATGATATGGGAAGGTTGAGCTGCTGTTTATCTGTTCCTAGAGATGCTAGAATTCTAGAGAATTTTATCCTTGAAAATCTTTAAAATGTTGCATGATGAGTTCCTGTATGATGAGAGTTTAAATTCATACCACAGCCATATATATACATGCTTGCTAGACTTTGAGCCACACATTTACTTTTTACTGCTTATGAGCATTGAGTGTGGTCAAGCTGTGTAGACCCTTAGGAGCTTGTCATGTGGTTAAATCAAGATTCACTTGCACGTTCACTCACACATGCTACTTCTACTCCGGAAGTACCATCCACATATATCCATTTCCATCTCCAGAACTACCGAAAAATATTCTACTTCTAATCCGGGAGAGAATAGCCAAAGATATTTCTGTTTTTCCTCTGTGAAATAAATGCTCAAGTTATCTAGGTTACTACCACTTGCTATATTATTTCAAGAGATGAATGCTCTAAAAAAAGAAAAAAAGATACGAGGAAATAAAAAGGGGCAAGTGCCCGGAACCTCGAAGAAAAAAAAAGTGAGACGAGAGGTAAAAATGGACAAGTGTCCGACAGTAGAATTAGGGGTACAAGATACCCACCTGAGAGGAAAGAAAAAGAAAATATAGAGCATCTCATTCTCCTCAAAAAGTTTCAAAAGAGCAAGAAAGGTATGTATCCCCTCAAAAGAGCACAAGTAGAATTAGACTTTCACCATTGTTATCACCATCATCACCATACACCATTCATTCGCCACACATGCACATCTTGATTTGACTTATTGACTTGTTCTTCTGGATCCATGGTTTGACTATGCAATAAATGTCTTGTAAGTATGTATTAGTTGTCTCCCACCTATGAGCTCCAGATATCAAAAGCCTTATTAGAGTAGGGTGAGAGAGAAGGCAATGTCACTATGCCTCATACCACAAATACCACATACTTTGAGAGAAGGCATACAGCATTACTGCCTTGGTAAGGATCCAGAAATACCACAAAAGAGAGACTAGAGAGAGTCATACAAGGAATCTCTGAGTTTTATTTTGAAAATCTGCAAAAACTCCAGAGCTGTAGTTAATCGAAGAACAAGAGACATAGTGCTTGACTAGACCGTTCTATCTTTTAACTGCTCAAGACACAAGTGACGTTTACAAGCCCCATGGTGGAAGGTAATATGAGTAAGTTTAAATCTTAACAGTTTACCCTAACTCAGAGATGAGATCTTGTTTGAATGCATGTGTATCTTTAAGGCATGAAACCACTGCAGAAACTCTTGAGTTCATCTTTGCTCAGGGACGAGCAAAGGTTAAGCTTGGGGGAGCATGTTGACGGTCCTTAATGCTCATATTTAACCATCAATTAATCATAGAAAAGGATCTAAATGGAACCAACACCTAGACTTAGGGTTTTATTTGAAAGAATTCCATGAGTTTTGGTGTTTGTCTATTTCTACAGGGGGTTATCAGGAAATATGGAAGAAAGGCCCACACGTCGGGTTTACATAGAGATATTAACGTGCCGCGCAATTTTCTACCATCTAGAAGACTCCAGAAGCCACGGGAAGGAAGCGGAGGCCGAGAGGACTCAGGGACAGGGCGCCCGCCCTCCTTTCCTGGGCGCCCACCCTCATACAGAGTCCAATCAGGACTCTCTTTCGGGATATTGCTCCACCGACCTAAAGGATCAAGGATAACCGTTCAATCAATGTCGGTTTGATCCAACGGCCCATATTCACTTGAAGGGACTATAAAACCAGACCCCCTGGCCCCTGGAGATCATACCTCTTCTACAGAATCAAAGTTAGGGTTTCAATTCTTCATCCAAGTAGAGAGGATCCCTCTAGTTCTTCTAGTTCTACCTCTAGTTCATCTAGTTCTAGTTCTAGTTCATCTAGTTCTAGTTCTAGTTCCTCTAGTTCTAGTTCTAGTTAGTTCTAGTTGTAATCTAGAAAATAGGGAGAGAGAAGAGGAGAGCGGAGGAGGAGCCAGATCTGTCGGATCTTCCTCAACATTGTACTTTTGCAGCAACTGGTTCGTTCTTCATCGTTCTCCAGGTTCTTCAATTCATAATTCCTGAGTTCTCTAATTACTTTTATTTACATTCAAGTTATTTATTGGATTCCCGCTTGCATCAAGTGCTCTAGTCTTTATAACGCTAGAGTAGTAATTAATAGTTTAGACGTGGTGTTTAGTCTTGCAATTACCTGGAATTGCACCCAATCCTGCGGATTGTTGTGGTAGCCTTAGGGTAGTGACAGCCCTAACGGTCGACGTATTCCACCTCGTTCGGATCGGTGTTTGTAGGACCGTAGTCAGACCTTCCTAGCCCCCTTCTCATCTCTTTCTGTGGTTAGTGCTCTGATGTCCCGATATAGATAATCTTGAAGTAATTCTTGATTCTTAGATCAACTAGAGAACTCTTAGGAAACTTTCTCTCTTCCAACCAAAAATAATTATATAGTTGTCCTTGGGCGATCTTAGATCTTAATTAGTACACTCACGTTCTTTGTGGAAAATCGATACTCTGGAATACTCCCGGATGAAAGCTACATCGGTATCCGTGCGCTTGCAGATTTTTCTGTTTGCGTTTAAAATACCCAATAGCACTCATGTGGGACACTCCATATTTATGTTGAGCTTGAATAAATTTCCAGTGATGCCTTTAATCCCTGTGAAATCCTGTGTGTGGGAATGATTGCGAGTGTAACCAATATCATGGATGATATTCACTTGTTGAAAATGGATTCTTGTGCCTTGTATTATATGGATTTATTTCAGTAAATTCCGTATGGCATCAATCGAGATATTTGGCAACTATTTTTGTCATCCTAAAATGATCACTTGGTGTGCCTTGTGCAGATGGCTCGCAACACTTGCTCCGGCCATAACGAGGTGCCGCCACCACCACCTCCTCCCCCGCCTACGCCTGCTGATCTCCTGGCAACTCTTGTTGAGGGCCAGCGGATGCTCAATGAAGCTAAGCAAACTATGGCATAGCAGAACCAGGGTGGTCGCCATGCCCGCCAAGGCGGAGAAGCGAATCAATATAGCAATTTCAAGGACTTTCAGGACACCAAGCCGCCGGTTTTCAAGGAAGCCTCTGAACCTCTGGAAGCCGATGAATGGCTCAAGACTCTTGAGCAGAAGTTCCGCTTGCTGAGGGTGACTGAGGCACTAAAGATGGAGTATGCAGCACACCAATTGGAAGGCAAAGCAGGTGTTTGGTGGAGCCATTATAGGGTCAGCTTGCCTGCCAATGCTGTTGTACCCTGGGACCAGTTCAAAACTGCTTTCAGGGAGACATATATTCCGTAGGGCTTAATGACTATCAAGCATACCGAGTTCATGAACTTAACTCAGGGCACTAAAAGTTTGACTGAATATCTTCATGCTTTCAATAACTTCTCTCGTTATGCTACTGAGTTTGTTGACACTGATGCTAAGAAGCTTGCTAGCTTCAAGAGAGGACTTGGGCCCAAGCTATCCAAGAATATGGCTGGTAACAAGAGTACCACCTTCAATGAGTTTGTGAGTGATGCGTTGACCTAGGAGAACTCCAATGCTATTTATGCTGCATCCAAGAACTGCAAGAGGGCCTATGAAGCAGGTGCTTCACAGTCTAAGGCTCCGGTGACAAGTAAGCCAGCCTATCGCCCACCCAATGCTGTGACAAGGTATAGGCCGCCGCAGAAGAAGTCAAATGTGAAGACGGGGGTTTGCAAGTCCTTCACAGTTGCTCTTCCTAGGGGTGCTACAGGTCAAGGGAGCCCTAAGACTCCCCCTGATAACCGTCCCTGCTTTAACTGCAAACAAGTTGGTCACTGGGCGAGGGATTGCCCTTATCCCAAGAGGAATTCTACAGCTGGGGTTAATAACCGTACCAGCCGAGTGCACTATACCACTGTTGAAGAAATCCCTACAGGTGAAGTGGTCACCGCTGGTATGTTTCTTGTCAACCAACATCCCAAAGTTGTCTTGTTTGATTCCGGAGCTTCGCATTCATTTATGAGTCAAGCATTCACATCTAAACATGGGTAGCATTGTAACACCCCAGTGTTATTGTTGCATCATTCACATGCATAACATGAGCATCATCATCTACTTAAGCATATCATGATCATCATCTACCTTGGGTCATGTCATTTTATGCAAAAATGTGACTTAACTTGCTTAACTATGCTTCCTATGCTTGTGTTTACTTGTACCATGCTCATGTATGTGTGCTATGCTTTAGTAATTAGTTTATCTATGCTTAACTTGACTTTTGGAACAATGTTCATGTTGGTCACATCTCCAAATTAAGCACTTAAGCAATACTTCCATGTCTAGGCCCTAGAAACCTCTTTTGCTTAGGCTTTTGAAAAGTGCTTCATAAAATGTTTGCATGTCAAAACTTTCTACAAAAAAGTTGTAGCAAATTTTATAAGGAACAAAAGTTGTTTTATGTCCATCTCATGAAAATGACACATCAAGCTCAAAAGTGGCCCACAAGGCAGATTTGGGGTAGTTTCCAACACTTAGAAAATTTTTTTAAGTCTCGGATCACACCAGTTTGCTCGAGGGTGTTTTGGTTAGCTTCCAGTTTGAAATCTAGGCCGAATCAAGTCTTGATCTTGTAAGCAAAGTTGTAGTCCTCATGTAGCTCTACAAAATCATCGAATGGTTTAGGAGATAATCGAAGCCAAAGATCGAGTTTCAGTCGGTTTTGAAACTGAATGGAGGCGGCGTCAGCAGAGGGGGAGCTCGCCGGTGACGCCGTGTGTCTGGACTCGTGGCGTCCGTACGTCGCCGTTGGTCCTGCTCGTCAGCTCCCAGTGGGTCCTCCAGGTCGCCACGACGCCCCCGGTCGCGTGGATAGCGCTATTTCCTCTCTGGTTCGTTCTCTCTCGCGCTCGTCGTCCTCTCCGCGTCGCCGCCGCTGCTTCGGCGAGCTCGCGCGCTCGCGTCTCGGCACCTCCGGCCGAGCGACTCCTCCCAGCGCTCCGCCAGGTTCCCTACGTCACCGTCGTTGGGTTGGCTGCGGCTGCCGAGCTTCGGTAAGCCCACATTGTCCTCTCCGTCACGAGCTTACCTCGCCGGAGTCCCGCCGTGGTCACCGGTGTCGTGGCCAGGGCTCTGTAGTCCACCATTCTTTCTCATTCTTGTCCCAAAAGCTCTGCTGAGTCATGCTAGTGCTCATTGAGATCCTCTTTCGCCCGGTCTCCGACCAGAGACGCCGGCGGTCGGCCACACACCACTGCCGTGCCGCCATTCGCGAGGGCGAGGTCCCTAGGGTGCGATAGAGTTAGGGTTTCTTGTACCAATCGGTGCGGAGTGGAGCGAGGAGCACGATGGTGCTCTTGGCCGTCGCTGAGGCCTCGCCGTCGACGAGATCTCCGGCGGTCAAGTCTCGCCTCTGCTCTCGGGTCACTGACGTGTGGGGTCCGTTGACTTGCGGGGTCACCCTGTCAGTCTCTCTTTCTCCTTTGTTTGAAAATAGGGTTTGTGCTGTTTTTGCAAAAATCATATCTCTAGTTTCTGAGATCCAAAGTTTGTGAAACAAATTTTGTCATGTTCCATGAGATGGCTAGTTTTTAATAAAAATATAACATGCACCCTGTTTTCTGGGAAAAATAATTGTTATGATTTAATCTTGTTATTTAAGTGTAAATTCATATCTTTTGATATACTGCTCCTTTTGCTATGAAATTTTTATGCTATGCTCTGAGTGGTATGAGAATGCTATGATAAATATTTCATGATTTTTGGAGTACTGTATCTGTGATATGAAATTCATGTTGATCCTATGGCTTGTTTCTTATTTAAATCATAATAAATGTTTTATGCTTGTGCTGGTATTCTACTTTGGTGTCAAGCTTGTTTATGGTAATAGTAACATGTAAATAATCTGAAATCTGTTGTTTGACACTATCTATGTCTTGTTTCTTAATTTATGAAATAAGTACCTTGTCACATGTTAAATGTTTATCTTAAGTTTGGCATGTGCTTTTGTTCTGAAAATTTTATGGGAATGTCAAGATGCTAGGCTGGTGCTTCTATAATTTTTGTAGATTTTTCTGAGCACTTTTGCTGGTACCTTGTGTAACAGAACCGTCAATTCAAGTGAATTAGCGACCACAAAGCAGTCAAGCCAATGGACTTGAACCCATATAAACCCTGTAGTCCGACGAAATCTCAAAAGACCTCGATTCAACCAACATACAACCAAGATCGTAAATTATTAAGCATCACCATCACAGATTACATACATTCATCACAGAACATAGTTTTACAACACATCGGAGTTTAAACCAAGTTATTACAAACCAGTTTAGTAGCGGAAGCAAAGTAGTTTTGAAACGAACATACACACTCAGTTTAATTACATGCCAGACCCACAGTCAACCCAACAAAAGCACAACAGAAGGTAATAGAGGTGATCATGCCCATTGTTGACGGTCCTTAAGTACTAAAATTAATAATTAAATAAACATAGAAAAGGATAAATATGAAACAAATATCTAGAATTAGGGTTTTATCTGACAGAATTCCACGAGCTTTGGTGTTTATCTATTTCTGCAGGGGGTTATCAGAGAATATGGAGAGAAGGCCCACATGTCATGTTTACAATGAGATAATTACGTGCTGTGCAATTTTCTTCAATCTAGAAGAGTCCAGAAGCCACGGGAACGAACGAGAAGAGGATCAGGCTCGGGGGCAGGGCGCCCGCCCACCCCCCTTGGGCGCCCGCCCTGGCCAGGAGTTAGATCAGGACTCTGTTTTGAGACTAAACTCCACCGACCTAAAGGATCAATCTAAACCATACAATCAATGTCGGTTTGATCTGACGGCCCAAATTCACTTGAAAGGACTATAAAACCAAGGCCTCTCCACCGCTGGAGGGAGAGGAGAAGAGAAGAAATCATTATTCAGAGGTAGCCATCAAAGTTAGGGTTTAGAGCTTCTCTCCCACAGAGAATTAGAATTAGCTACTCCCTAATCCTTCAAGTTTAGAGGTTTGATTAGATAGCAATTAGAGAAGTAGAGCACTACGCTCTGGATTCGGATCTTCGGTAATAAAGATTGGTATTATTCATATCATTATCTAATTCTTTGTTCTAATTGCATTATGTCTCTAATTATTATGTTCTTAGTTTGCTCTATTTCTATATTTGATATAGTTATGATTGATAATGAGTTTATGTATAAGTTTGCAAAGCGCTTAGCTCTTGACGCGAGGGAGTTAGGTGATAGATCACATGTGAGCGTGGTGCTTAGATGTTATTTATCTGCAAATGTATCCTATTGGCTGGGTTGTGTGGTAGTTCGCGATAGTGACAGCTTCGTTGATTCTTATATAGTCCACCCTCCGTTGATAGGACAGGCAGAACCGGTATTGTGGAGTAAGTCTTGCGATGCTCTGATTTACTTTAGCAATGTTCCTTATACATGAATGAAGAGTCTTTTATACTATATATGATCTTGTAGATAACTAGAGTAGATTATGACTTAGTAGATAGTAGATAACTTAGAATCCATTCTCTAGCTAATCCGACGTCACCTACATATATGAGGAGTAGTCTATTTTCTAATCGCTGTGTTATTTATCCCTTGAACTTATACTTCATTATCATTATCTTTATGGTTTACCCCCTGCTAAAGTAAGTGACTGTGTGACGAGTTTCTCATTAGTAAATGTTCTTGCAAGTTTATCTCTAGTCTATGCCTTGATAGATTTTGTCCTTATTTTAATTTCATCTCTTTTGTTCTCTTAAGCAAAATTATAAATAACGATACCTGGAATACTTATCCTGGTGAAATGCTACAATGAGGTGTTTTATCTGTGCGCTTGCGGATAGAATAGATTATTTTCTAGAGAGACTTTACATTTATAAATACCTTTGTACACTCTGGCACAATGCTGGGGATGACAACCTAGTATCTAAGTGGTGTTAGCTAGTGTCAACAAGCATTTCTGGTGCTGTTGCCGGGGAACAAAAGGGTAATACATAGGAACGGTAAGGAAAGTCAGAAAATCAGTCAAGGTATTTCATATAAAATATTAGACTAGACTATAGAGAAATAATTGCATAAAACAGCTACTAAGTGAGAAATCATAACAAGGCACCTCTACTTTGGCAGGTTCACCCTGTTGTTTTTCTATGTTTATATTTTTATATAGGGTGTATCAGGATTGACTTTGGGTACATTCAACTCTTCATCATCAGAACCAAAGCAAATCAAGAAAGAGAAGAAGAAGCTAGCTACCAACTGCTGAAGTTATGGCACAAAAGACCCTACAAGATCTCTGCTCCAAGTCTTGAGAACATTCCAACTGGTCCAAGATTTGCAGTAGAAGAAGGAGCACCTGAGTTCGAGCTCAAGTCAAGCCTCATCAATTTGGTGCAAGCTACACAATTCAGTGGAAAGGCACAT
The DNA here is from genome assembly GCF_000003195.3 of Sorghum bicolor. Taxonomy (NCBI): domain Eukaryota; kingdom Viridiplantae; phylum Streptophyta; class Magnoliopsida; order Poales; family Poaceae; genus Sorghum; species Sorghum bicolor. The sequence continues at coordinate 25,998,161 of NC_012875.2, forward strand.
GAAGATGCTAGTGCACACTTGCAGAATTTCTTAGAGATTGGAAGCACAATCCACATCAACGGAGTTGACAAAGACGTCATACTGCTTCGCCTTATCCCATTCTCACTAGAAGGAAAAGCGAGGAAGTGGTTCTACACTCATCAAGATAACATCAACAACTGGACGAACTTGTCAGATGCCTTTCTATCAAAGTTTTTCCCTATAGGCAAAACAACTGCCTTAAGAGGAAATATTGTCAGTTTCCAACAACAGAAGACAGAAGCCATTTCAGAAGCATGGGAGCGTTTTCAAGGATACATATCAGATTGTCCTCATCATGGGATGGCTACATGGTTACTTATGCAGACCTTCTACCATGGATTAACCCAGAAGACTCGTGAGTGCCTAGATGCATCTGCTAAAGGATCATTCTTGGAGCTTACAACTGGAAAAGCAGAGATACTTTTGGATAAGATAGCAGAAAACCAAAGTTGGTTCCAAGATAAAGCTCAACAATGTCATCAAACTGAAGAAATACGAGAATAAGTAAATGCATTATCAACCAAGATGGAAAATTTGCTCCATTGGATTGACCAGAGGGCCAAGTTCAAAGAAGATCAAAGGGCCATTGAGACAGCATACAAATATCAACCAACTTCTAGTCAACCCAGTAGCAAAGGTATGAATTCAGGTAATACTTTCAAGCAACTTTCATTAAAAGAGATAATTGCTCAACAAACCAAAATTTATGATGAAGTTAAACAAAGGCTAGATACAAATGAATCATCTCTAAAAGATATACACAATAAAATGGATTTTCTATTAACTGCCTTTGATGAGCAAAACACTCTTAATAAAAGGGTAGAGCTTAAATTAATAAAGCTAGCTGCTGCACTGCCTGTTGCTACTAACATTGAGCAGGTAAAGAATATAACAACTAGAGGAGGCAAAGCCACCAGAGATCCCCCATACCCAAAAGAGAAACAAAGAACATCAACACCAGTGCAACCAGCAGTGATAGAAGAAGAAAGCCCAGTTGAAACAGAAGATCTACTGCAACCACCAAGAACTAGAGAAATGAGGAAAGATTTTTACGACACCAACTATTTGCCATTTCCTAGAAGAAACAGAGGACTGCAGTCGGATGAGTAGTTTGGTAAGTTTGTAGAGGTCATTCAGAAATTATATGTCAACATACCTCTGCTCGATGCCATACCGGTACCTACATATGCAAAGTACATCAAAGATATTCTTAACAAGAAGAGACCATTGCCCACCACTGAGGTTATCAAGCTGACAGAAGAATGTAGTGCGGCCATCCTCAATATACCACCAAGGAAGAAGGAAGATCCCGGATGTCCCACTATTGACTGCTCGATCGGAAACCAACACTTTAATAATGCACTTTGTGATCTCGGAGCAAGTGTCAGTGTGATGCCGGCATCAGTCTATGAGAAGCTTGAGCATACAACCCTAGAACCAACATCAATGTGCCTACAACTAGCGGATCAATTGGTTCGACACCCGTTGGGCATCGCCGAGAACATTCCAGTCAAGATCAGAGATTTCCTGGTGCCAGTAGACTTCGTAGTACTGGACATGAGTCCTGACTCAAAAGTGTCCATCATCCTTGGAAGGCCATTTCTGAGCACTGCCAATGCCCACATTGATGTCGGGAAAGGAGAAATCAAGTTCAACATAAACGGACAAGAAGAACACTTCACATTCAAACCCAGACCAGAGAGAGACCCTACAGTGAAGGAAGTTCATGAAGAACCACTAGAGACACCATCTCCGGAGGAAGGTAATTTAGAAGATTAAAAGATTTGGAGGTCCAGCTTGGGGGACCTAAAAATCCCAAACCCTCACCGAGAGGTAAATCGGTATTTATCCGCATTATTAATTTTCTCATATTTAAATTCTTGCATAATTAATTCTTGCATTAGTCATATTTATTCATAATCATTACTATAATAATCGAAAGCCCCATATAAATAATATTCATGGTGTGTAACAACCCATATTTATTAATTAATGTGGAGGCACAAAAATATTTTTCATTTTCATTTCAATAAGTTTTAATTCTCATAGATTTTTCTGCATTTTATTTAATTATAGTAACCTTCTAGAAGCATGGCCCACACTCCTTGGGTCCCACATGTCATACACCACACCTCACATACATCCCATCACATTATTTCATCCACCAACATATCTCCACTAACAACACTTTTCCACCGGCCAACCACCACCCATGATACATTATCCTGCGTTAGAATTAAGCAGAGAAGGGAGTGGAGAAAGGGCAGCCAGGATGGGCATCACAAGTGGGCGCCCACCCACGTACCAACGGCGCCCACCCTGCCTCCTCTTCCTCCTATAAATAGCCACCTTCTACCTCCATCTTCTTCACACAAGCACTCCAGAAAACCACACAAGTTTCAGTTTCCAAAGTAGGAGCTCTTGTAGTGAAGTAAGAAAGAGAGTAGAGAGAAAGAGAAGAGTGAGAAAGAAGTTGGTAGTCTTTGAGTAAGAGAGTAAGGTTCACCTAGAAAGTAGTGATACCGCTGTCCTAAGCGGAAGTAAAAGTTGTTTAGGGGGATGTTCTGCCAAAATAGAAATTTATCTTGAATGACTAACCCCTGGACTTCTGACATTCCGGATAGCTGACCACTAACATTTTCTCTCACATTTTCCACTAGTTGTGTTTTTGCCAACTTTTGTTTACAGGATATTTAAGAAGGTGAAGAACGCAGGGAAGACTCTCAAGAACATTGGTACAAGGAGTTCATCCTGACACTCCTCACACCCATCAGAGATGAGCGTCGACCCGACACCCACACAAGCTCCGTCATCTTCATCTGGTCAGCAAGTCAAGGTCCTTCTCAAGATAGGAGACCTAGGACTAAAGACCTGAAGAGGGAAAGAAGTATATCAGCAATTGAAGAACAAAGATTTCATTCACACCCCTACTCTTGATCCAATCTTACTACAAGAAACAGGTATGGACACTGAATTCGACTTAATTTTCCAGATGATAGGTTGGACAAATTTTTGGAATATAACTGAGCTGGGTTCTCGTCTTCTCAACCTCGAATTTCTCTGCACCTTACAATATTATGAGGGGGGAATTGTTTTTCGGATGATCAAACAAGAGATTATGTTGTCTTGGAGAGAACTAAGGGACCATCTTGGTTTCTCTTCAAGATGCATCCTGAACATTGATTCCGATTTACCCAATTTTGAGAGACACCAGTTTTGGAGAGAAATATCTAGAGATAATTTTTATAGTCAAGCCCGAACCAGTGACATGGAACACCCCACTCTTAGGATGTTCCACAAATGGCTTGGGTACAATCTTTTCTATCATGATGTTATTAGGAAAGTAAGAGTAGGAGATTTGTAACTTTTATATGGTGCTATTAATAAAGTACCCACTTCACCTGTTACACTTTTGGTTTCTCATTGGCTTAGTGTACCTAGTCTTCAGGGACCAGTAGGATGTACTTCACTTATCACTCGTCTAGCCTCTAATCTTCACTTGCTAGAAAACTCATCGTTGGACTTCATAGATGAGTTAAGAATTTATCATGGCTATGACACATTTAGACAGGCTCGGATGTTAAAGAAAGAGGGGAATGTAATGTATATGCTATATGATGATAAAGGCAAGATTCGGTTACCTAACCCGAACCTTGGCCTCTACGTTGTTCAAAATTTTTTGATTGAGATTGAAGCAACACCGGTGAACCAGAGAGCTCCACAGCGAGTGGCATCTGAAAGGATGTCCACCCATCGAGAACGCACCTGGTATGGAGCTGTTCCCGGGCCAGAAGAAGCAGCGCACCTGCATTATAGTGACTACAACCCTCGAGTTCTTCAAGACCCGTGGGTTCGACATGCGCAACCACAGGAGCCAACAGAGGAGACATGGCCGGAGAGCCAAGATCACCAGTGGACAAACCCGCCTTTTCAAACGGGCAGGTACTATGGAGCTTCAGGATCCAGACCTCCACCCCAATTTGATGCAGGACGATACTCCGACACCTCCTACGCTTTCACGAATGACTACTATCAAGAGGCTGGTGCTTTCTTCACCCGTACCGATAACACCCTCCTTAACATCCAGAACACGCAAGCAGAACATGGATGACTCCTGGAAGAACAGCAGAAATGGAACCAGGACCATGCCGCTGCAATACAAGAGCTGAGACAAGATACAACAACAATGAACGACAACATCACAACCATGATGCGGTTCTGGAACATCGGGTGAGACCGACATCAACATCCAGCTTGGGGGAGTTCCTCCCAAATTTATCAAGTAAGTTTTTATTTGCTCTTCTTATTTATTCTTTTCTATTTTAGTATTTTATTTATCTTCAAGAGAAAAACTTAGAAAACCCAACAAATATTTCCTTGCTTTAATTTACTGCATTCTATAAACATGAAAACAAAATAAAAAGAGTGTGTAGATAAGTGTGCTTTATTTTCCTGCTAAGTTAATCTCTAGAAAAATAAAAAGACCAAAAAATGCATGATGGAAATGATGAACAGTTGCTCTGTTTGCTTACTTACAAGTACCTAGCTTTTATGTTAGAGTTCTTCCAGGAATCACTAAAACTGAATTTACTATCTATGGGAAACATAAAACTAAAGACTAGGTAAGAGAAAGGCATGATATAAAGTTTGAGCTGCTGTTTATCTTGTTTCTACTACACTAAGTTCTGGAGATTTATTTCGAAAACTTACAAATCACATGATAAGTTCCTAGCATTACAAACTACCTACCACAGCCATACTTAATATAACATCTTTTACTATTCACATTGAGTTTGATCGAGCTGTGTAGACCCTTAGGAGCTTTTCATGTGGTTAAACTAAGATATTCACTTGCACACATCTACTACACCATCCACCACCATTCATTAAAATTGCTAAAAAAATATATTATTATCACTCACTGTCCCAAATATTGTTATTCTCTCTCTCTGAAAAGATTTAATACAGAAGAGGCATGGGTTATGCAAAAATATGCGAGGAAATAAAAAGGGGCAAGTGCTCGGAACCTCGAAAAAACAGAAAAAGAGTGAGACGAGAGGTAAAAATGATAAGTGTCCGGAGTAGAATTAGGGGTACAAAGATGCCCACTTGAGCGGAAAAAAATGGACAAGTGTCCGACAGTAGAATTAGGGGTATCTACTACCCACCTGAAAAAAAAGAAAAGAGAAAAAGATAGCCCATGTTCTCCCAAAGCAAAGATCAAAGAAGAGAAGAGATAGCAATATGAGGAGCAATGAGGACTAAGTTTTATCAGTACTTATACATTTTTACCATCACTATCATTTACTCCACCACACATGCACATCTTGATTTAATTATATGCTGAGTTCCTTTGGATCCATGGCTCGATTAGACAACATATGTATGAGCTGTTTTTTCACTCCTATGAACTCCACTCAAATATTCCATTAGCTATAGGTAAGTGACATTTTGGTAAGGATCCACAAATACCACATATAGAGAGACTTGAGAGAATCATTGCTAGGAACTCTGAGTTTTATTTTTAACTTATGAAAAACTCTGGAACAAAGGTGAAGTATAGACAAGAGGAATAGTGCTTGACTTAACTATTTTGTCTATCAATTACTTAAGACTTAAGTGCAGGTACTAAGCTTCATAACACTTCACTCTAATCTGGAAGAATTTTTATATAAAAGCATGTGTGCCTGTCAGGAAAGAAAACATCGAAGCAACTCCTGATCCGTCTGAGTTTAGCAGTTTGCTCAGAGATGAGCAAAGGGTAAGCTTGGGGGAGTTTGTTGACGGTCCTTAAGTACTAAAATTAATAATCAAATAAACATGGAAAAGGATCAATATGAAACAAACATCTAGAATTAGGGTTTTATCTGACAGAACACCACGAGCTTTGGTGTTTATCTATTTCTGCAGGGGGTTATCAGAGAATATGGAGAGAAGGCCCACATGTCATGTTTACAACGAGATAATTACGTGCCGTGCAATTTTCTTCAATCTAGAAGAGTCTAGAAGCCACGGGAACGAACGAGAAGATGATCGGCCTCGGGGGTAGGGCGCCCGCCCACCCCCCTTGGGCGCCCGCCCTGGCCAGGAGTTGGATCAGGACTCTGTTTCGGGACTAAACTCCACCAACCTAAAGGATCAATCTAAACCATACAATCAATGTCGGTTTGATCTGACGGCCCAAATTCACTTGAAAGGACTATAAAACCAAGGCCTCTCCACCCCTGGAGGGAGAGGAGAAAAGAAGAAATCATTATTCAGAGGTAGCCATCAAAGTTAGGGTTTAGAGCTTCTCTCCCACAGAGAATTAGAATTAGCTACTCCCTAATCCTTCAAGTTTAGAGGTTTGATTAGATAGCAATTAGAGAAGTAGAGCACTACGCTCTGGATTCGGATCTTTAGTAATAAAGATTGGTATTATTCATATCTTTCTCTAATTCTTTGTTCTAATTGCATTATGTCTCTAATTATTATGTTCTTAGTTTGCTCTATTTCTATATTTGATATAGTTATGATTGATAATGAGTTTATGTATAAGTTTGCAAAGCGCTTAGCTCTTGACGCGAGGGAGTTAGGTGATAGATCACATGTGAGCGTGGTGCTTAGATGTTATTTATCTGCAAATGTATCCTATTGGCCGGGTTGTGTGGTAGTTCGCGATAGTGAAAGCTTCGTTGATTCTTATATAGTCCACCCTCCGTTGATAGGACAGGCAGAACCAGTATTTTGGAGTAAGTCTTGCGATGCTCTGATTTACTTTAGCAATGTTCCTTATACATGAATGAAGAGTCTTTTATACTATATATGATCTTGTAGATAACTAGAGTAGATTATGACTTAGTAGATAGTAGATAACTTAGAATCCATTCTCTAGCTAATCCGACGTCACCTACATATATGAGGAGTAGTCTATTTTCTAATCGCTGTGTTATTTATCCCTTGAACTTATACTTCATTATCATTATCTTTATGGTTTACCCCGAGCTAAAGTAAGTTACTGTGTGACGAGTTTCTCATTAGTAATCATGTTCTTGCAAGTTTATCTCTAGTCTATGCCTTGATAGATTTTGTCCTTATTTTAATTTCATCTCTTTTGTTCTCTTAAGCAAAATTATAAATAACGATACCTGGAATACTTATCCTGGTGAAATGCTACAATGAGGTGTTTATTCTGTGCGCTTGCGGATAGAATAGATTATTTTCTAGAGAGCCTTTACATTTATAAATACCTTTGTACACTCTGGCACCATGTTGGGGATGACAACCTAGTATCTAAGTGGTGTTAGCTAGTGTCAACAAGCATTTCTGGCGCCGTTGCCGGGGAACAAAAGGGTAATACATAGGAACGGTAAGGAAAGTCAGAAAATCAGTCAAGGTTTTTCATATAAAATATTAGACTAGACTATAGAGAAATAATTGCATAAAACAGCTACTAAGTGAGACATCATAACAAGGCACCTCTGCTTTGGTAGGTTCACCCTGTTGTTTTTCTATGTTTATATCTTTATACAGGGTATATCAGGATTGACTTTGGGTACATTCAACTCTTCATCATCAGAACCAAAGCAAATCAAGAAAGAGAAGAAGCTAGCTACCAATTGCTGAAGTTATGGCACAAAAGACCCTACAAGAATTCTCTGCTCCAAGTCTTGAGAACATTCCAACTGGTCCAAGATTTGCAGTAGAAGAAGGAGCACCTGAGTTCGAGCTCAAGTCAAGCCTCATCAATTTGGTGCAAGCTACACAATTTAGTGGAAAGGCACATGAAGATGCTAATGCACACTTGCAGAATTTCTTAGAGATTGGAAGCACAATCCACATCAACGGAGTTGACAAAGACGTCATACTGCTTCGCCTTTTCCCATTCTCACTAGAAGGAAAAGCGAGGAAGTGGTTCTACACTCATCAAGATAACATCAACAACTGGACAAACTTGTCAGATGCCTTTCTAGCAAAGTTTTTCCCTATAGGCAAAACAACTGCCTTAAGAGGAAATATTGTCAGTTTCCAACAACAGAAGACAGAAGCCATTTCAGAAGCATGGGAGCGTTTTCAAGGATACATATCAGATTGTCCTCATCATGGGATGGCTACATGGTTACTTATGCAGACCTTCTACCATGGATTAACCTAGAAGGCTCGTGAGTGCCTAGATGCATCTGCTAAAGGATCATTCTTGGAGCTTACAACTGGAAAAGCAGAGATACTTTTGGATAAGATAGCAGAAAACCAAAGCTGGTTCCAAGATAAAGCTCAACATTGTCATCAAACTGAAGAAATACCAGAAGAAGTAAATGCATTATCAACCAAGATGGAAAATTTGCTCCATTGGATTGACCAGAGAGCCAAGTTCAAAGAAGATCAAAGGGCCATTGAGACAGCATACAAATATCAACCAACTTCGAGTCAACCCAATAGCAAAGGTATGAATTCAGGTAATACTTTCAAGCAACTTTCATTAAAAGAGATAATTGCTCAACAAACCAAAATTTATGATGAAGTTAAACAAAGGCTAGATACAAATGAATCATCTCTAAAAGATATACACAATAAAATGGATTTTCTATTAACTGCCTTTGATGAGCAAAACACTCTTAATAAAAGGGTAGAGCTTAAATTAATAAAGCTAGCTGCTGCACTGCCTGTTGCTACTAACATTGAGCAGGTAAAGAATATAACTGCTAGAGGAGGCAAAGCCACCAGAGATCCCCCATACCCAAAAGAGAAACAAAGAACATCAGCACCAGTGCAACCAGCAGTGATAGAAGAAGAAAGCCCAGTTGAAACAGAAGATCTACTGCAACCACCAAGAACTAGAGAAATGAGGAAAGATTTTTACGACACCAACTATTTGCCATTTCCCAAAAGAAACAGAGGACTGCAGTCGGATGAGCAGTTTGGTAAGTTTGTAGAGCTCATTCAGAAATTATATGTCAACATACCTCTGCTCGATGCCATACAGGTACCTACATATGCAAAGTACATCAGAGATATTCTTAACAAGAAGAGACCACTGCCCACAACTGAGGTTATCAAGCTGACAGAAGAATGTAGTGCGGCCATCCTCAATATACCACCAAGGAAGAAGGAAGATCCCGAATGTCCCACTATTGACTGCTCGATCGGAAACCAACACTTCAACAATGCACTTTGTGATCTCAGAGCAAGTGTCAGTGTGATGCCAACATCAGACTACAAAAAGCTTGATGATGACAGTTAGTATCTAAGTGGTGTTACCCGTCATAGACCAGAAATAAAGTGACACCAAGGAGTATGCAAGACTGATATTTGTGGGCTGGTTTGACTCACATTTTTGTATAAAAAAAAGCTTTAGTTGTAAGTAACCCATTTATAACATTTCAGCAGCAAGTTCATTACTTAACAACTATCCACTAGATTAGCACCTGTTCTAAGCATACACTTTTAGTATTTAAGCACCACAATAATAACCATATCCGAATTATCACATAGCTACCAACATCCTCATCATAACCATTAAGTTCATTTAATGAGTTCTACGTTGCCGCTGCTCGAGTCAAGTTCTCACTATCCGGGAGAGACGGCGATTCAAATCAATTCCTATCCAGCTGGAGGGGTATTCCTAGCACTCACCCAAGCATACTTCATGAGGGCAGTTCGGATCACCTTTAGCACAACTCCGGACCAAGTCGTGGGTCCGTACGGCGCCGCACCCCCAGGGACCGCCAATCTGCCAGGGTCAGGACTCTAACCTGACACCTCGGTCTTATGCCATTGACTCTCCGCACATCCTTACTACCAACCGGGGTGCGCACTTTAACCAGATCGGGGTATCCGGCCGGAGTTGTACTCGTAGGCTTCGCGGTCGGAACGACTTTATCCGGCCAGCTAAGTGCTAGGCATACGTTCAACATGACACGAGGACGTACAACGTATCGGTCCTTAAACGACACAGACGGGGATAGATTCATACCGAAGACCTCCATGCCTTGTTGCTGCACTATCTTCATCCCGCCCGGTCCCAAATTCATTATTAGCACATGGTTATTTCCACGATAGCAAATATAGCCAACCGTGATTCAGTATCCACCTATCTCTCGCAGGTGACAGGAAATCACCCGGCTTCTACCGAGCTAAGCATGGCTAAGCATGCTTTCGATCCTGGACCTACTTAGGTAAGGTATAAGGTGGACAAGGTAGTCATTATGCAGCAAGGGTGTCATATCAACACCTAACACTTAATGCAACAATACATAACCATAGTCAATTGATAGCTGGACATGATAACAAAAATAGTAGGAGGCTTAAAATGCTCCGGGGCTTGCCTTCAACGTAAGTAGAGGGACGGTGGTCAGGGCACTCCGGCAGATCCTCCTCCTCCTCAGCTCCTTGAGGTGGCTCCCCCTGCTGCTACTCGGGCTCAGGCAGTTCGAACTCCAAGACTGTCACGCCATTGGGTACACCTATGTATGCATGACAAGGCGATGAACATAGGGAATGCACATAAGATGCAAAATGTCATGATGCTGAGCCAAGGAACACATAGCAAGGTACAAACATGAGCATAAGCCCCTAAATTTAAGAGGATCATGAAACAACAAGTAAGTGCATACTTCTTCTCTAGTAGAGAGGCTAACTAGACAAGCTAATCAACCTTAGCTACTCGTACTTAGTCACTGGTTTCATGGACAGATTAACTAGTCACCAGCTTCAGCTATAACTTAAGCATCAGTTGGTCAAACTAAGCAAGTAGATAGTTTCTGGAAAGCTTAACAAATTGTCTACAAAACATCTTTAGACATCCCAGGAAGATTCCTAACGAAAATGAGTTGAAACAGGCAAAGTGTGCTGGCTGTCCTGGAAAATCCAGAGAGCAAGCACTTCGCAGCAGCTACTTGTAACATTCATAACTTTTATACTACTCATCCAAATGTCATGAAATTTGGACACAAAGTAGATAAGTAAGTTAGCTACAAGTTTGTTATAGACAAGTTTTCCAGAAAACTTCATCTTCAAGCAGTTCTTAAACAATTACTATCAGCTACACAGATTATGCTCTAGGAAAGACATAATTAGTAAAATAATATTTTAACACATACTAAGAATGTAACATTGGTTCAAACCAAATGCACCAGTAGATAGATCATGTCTAAGAAGCACCAGAAAACATCATGGTAAGGGTTAAACTCATTTCTATCATCACCTTTTCTATTTATTTAATTATTAAGATGATTAAATGAGCATATATCACAAGTGCTCCAAAAATTCCAATAAAATTACAGCAAGCTCTCTTAGCTACCATAAGGTCACTGTAAAATTTTGAGAACTCTTGCACATGCAGATTGTGAGATATAAAAATAACAAGCTAGCAATAGCATGAAAGGCATAACTGTGAAACCTTATTAAACAGTGTCAAACAACAGATTTCAGATTTTTTTTGGCTTTGTTTACACATGATTACATCACTCAGCAAGTTTCACCTTAAAAGGAGTTATAATCTATTTACCAAAAATACCACAAGAAACTTCTATTTAAATAAGAAATAATTATAACTTCACCAACAGTCATCCAAAAATCATGATAATTTTATCTGAGCCTATGCATGTCAAAGGTAACAACATCCTAAATTTGCATGGCCATCAGACTCATAGATCTCAAGATATAATTACCTCCTATTTAATCAAGATTAAATCATATCTATTTATTTCTGCAAAAACATGGCATGTCTCATATTTTTAATAAAAACTAGACTAACATAAGAGCCTAACAAAATTGGAGTCATTTCATTTGGATCTGTCTAGCCCAAGTTATGAATTTTACAAAAACAACACACGATCTGCAAAACAGTGAACCAGAGGGGAGAGAGTGAGAGGCTGACAGGTGGGGTCCGCTGACACACGGGACCCACGCGACAGAGAGACAGAGACAGGGGAGAGCTCGTCGCCGGTGGAGCTCGATGACGGCGAGGTCTCCGGGGAAACCAAGGGCATCTACGTGTTCCTCTCCTCAAGGCGAACTCGTTGACCTACTTTACTCGCGCTGTACTGGCCTCTAAGGTGCTCGTCGTCGCGAATGGCGGAGCGGCGGTGCTGCGCGGCGTTACGCCGGCGAACCTAGGCAACGGCGACGCGGTAGAGGTTGCGGACGAGCAAGAGTGAAGGAAGGCGAAGCTATAGGAAGAAGAATCATGGCCAGAGGTGAACCAGAGAGGTCTGGCCACGTCGCCGGTGATTTCGGCGAACTCCGGGGAGGTGGAGCTCGCGACAGAGTTGGCAATGCGGCCTCACCAGTGCTCGGCTAAGGAAAAGAAGTGGACGTCGAGGTAGAGGACATCGAGGTGGAGCTCTGGGCGGGCTGGCTTGGCTGGAGACGTGGTGGAGCGGCCGGAAAACCTCGCCGAAGCACGGCAGAGCTCGCCGAGGACGAAGGCGGGCGCAATGTGGAGCACTGTAGGGGTGAATGGCGCGTCTGAGGCGTCCACCCAGTGCGTGGCGACTTGAGGGCGACGCTGGAGCTGACAGGAGGGACCGTCGATGGCGTATGGTTGACATCTGGCCGGACACGCGGCGACGGACGACGTCTGTCCAAAATTGAATCGATGATTCAGTCGCCGGCGTCAGAGACTGAAACTCCAACTTCGTCGACGTTTTACTCGAGACTCACTCAGTGGTTTTGGCTCAGATTTGATCAATTGGATAGAGCTACATGAGTTCTACAAGTTTGCTTACAGGATCGAAGTCTAACTCAGCCTGGATTTCAAACTACAAGGCTCCCAAGAACCCTATGTCGAAACTACCGAATTCCACACTTAGCCAAATTCGGCCAAGTGTGGAAACAACACGGGTTTCTAACGTGTGGGCCACTTTTGGTTAGGTTCCAAGCATTTTCATAAAAAGGCATCAACATAACTTTTGTAGCTTATGAAATTTGCTACAACTTTGCTTTAGATGTCATTTACATGATTGGTCTCTAGCACTGGTTTCATAAAACATCTTTGAAAAGAGGTTTAGGGGGTCAACTAGGTCAACCTAGGGCTAACCATGACTTAGGGGTATTTTTGGGCAAAACCTCTAACATCAACTTTGTTCAAAATGTTATTCTAAGCATCATTAAAGTATTTTGGAAGACAATGTACACTTATTTGCATTGGTCACCCATTGTTATCACTCATAGCAGGTCACACAAGCAATTCCATCATACATGGTATACATAAGATGACATGTGATCATGATGGATGCTTATGAATGAGCATGATGATGCTTATGTTGATGCAATGCTCATGGTTGACATGCAAGCTAACAGTAGGAGTGTTACAGCCCTCCCCCTTACAAAAATTCTCATCCCGAGATTTGAAAGACATACCATTTTTCATAGAAGGAAGGGTAAGTTTTTTGTAAATAGTCTTCCCTTTCCCGGGTGGCATCTCTTTCACTTTGACGGTTCCACAAGACCCTAAAAAGTTTAATCACTCTCCCGCGAGTAACTCTTTCCTTAACATCAAGAACTTGTACAGGCTTCTCCTTATAGGATAGATCGGACTGCAACTTAAGACCTCCTATTTCAACTCTTTCTTCGGGCACACAAAGACACTTCTTGAGTTGGGACACATGGAATACAGGAAAAATGGCTCTCATCTCAGGAGGTAGCTGTACCTTATAAGCCACTTTGCCGCTTTTCTCAATAATTTGGTAGGGACCCACATATCTAGGTGCAAGCTTCCTTTTTACCCCAAAGCGGTTTACTCCTTTCATAGGGGATACCTTTAGGTATACAAAGTCACCTACTTCAAACTCAAGCGGTCTTCTTCTTCGGTCAGCGTAGCTTTTCTGTCTAGCCTGTGCGGCTTCCATGTGTTTTTGGATAACAAGAACTTGCTGTTCGGCTTCCTTGACAAAGTCAATTCCATAGTACCTTCTTTCACCAGGTTCGACCTAGTTTAGAGGAGTTCTACACTTGCGGCCATACAAAGCTTCAAAAGGGGCCATTTGAATACTCTCTTGATAACTATTATTGTAAGAGAATTCAGCGAAGGGTAGCCACTTCTCCCATGCACCCTTGGAAGGGATAACGCATGCCCTCAACATGTCTTCCAAGATTTGATTCACACGCTCAGTCTGACCTGAGGTTTGAGGATGGTAGGCTGAACTGTGAACCAACTTTGTACCAAGGAGTGAATGCAAATGCTCCCAAAAGCGGGCAGTGAACTGAGGACCTCTATCAAAAATAATAGTGCAGGGCACTCCGTGCAACTTAACAATCTGAGAGAAGTACAACTCAGCATAGTCGGATGGTCGGTAGGTAGAATGTATGGGAATGAAATGAGCTGACTTGGTCAAGCGGTCAACAATAACCCAAATAGAGTTGTGTCCCTTTTGAGTAGGGGGAAGTCCAACAATGAAATCCATGCTGATTTCTTCCCACTTCCAACCCGGAATTGACAAGGGTTGCAGTAAACCTGCAGGCTTAAGGTGAACTGCCTTTACCCTGCAACAGGTATCACACCTAGCAACATAAGCTGCTATCTCTTTCTTCATCTTGGTCCACTAGAAATGAGGTTTCAAGTCTTGGTACATTTTGCTAGTACCAGGATGAATGGACAACTTGGAAGAATGAGCTTCATCTAAGATTTTGTTGCGTAGGTCACGGTCTTTGGGGACGACAAGTCATTCGTCAAACCACAGTACCCCTTTCTCATCTACCCTGAAATGCTTGGTGTCTTGATCTTTCATTTTTCTTTTGATATGGAAGATACCCGGGTCGGTCTTTTGAAGTTCGATAATTTGGCTCTCTAAAGAACAACTGACTATAATGTTGTGTAGGACCATAGAAGGCAATAAATTGAAACCTTCCTCTAGGAGAGGTCCAACATGTTGTTTTTGGCTAAGCGCGTCGGCTACAACATTGGCTTTGCCTGGATGACAGTGTATTTCTAGATTATAGTCTTTGATCAACTCCAACCATCTTCTTTGTCTCATGTTTAGTTTGGGCTGAGTCAAGATATATTTGAGGCTCTTATGGTCAGTATAAATGTGACACAGATTACCCAACAGATAATGCCTCTAGAGTTTCAATGCATGCACAACTGCTGCTAACTCTAGATCATGAGTCGGGTAGTTAGTTTCATGCTTCCACAGCTGCCGAGAGGCATAAGCAATGACTCGGCCTTCTTGCATAAGTACACAACCTAGGCCAGTGCCAGAGGCATCACAAAAGACATCAAATGGCTTTTCAATGTCAGGCTGTGCCAAAACAGGAGCAGTGGTCAGCAGGTGGCGTAAAGCAGTGAAAGCGACTTCACACTCCGGAGACCACACAAATTTCACATCTTTTTGTAGTAGCTTGGTCATAGGCTTGGCTATCTTGGAGAAGTCTAGAATAAAGCGACGATAATATCCAGCTAGACCGAGAAAACTCCAAACCTCATGCACTGAAGTCGGGGCCTTCCAGTCTAGAACCTCCTGCACCTTTGAGGGGTCAACAGAAATACCGTCTTCGGATAAAATATGGCCTAGGAAAGGCACTTTCTTCAGCCAAAACTCACACTTGCTAAACATGGCATAGAGCTGATGTTCTCGCAATCTAGTGAGCACAATCCGAAGGTGCTTCTCATGGTCTTGGGCATTTTCAGAATACACCAATATGTCATCGGTGAACACTACCACAAACTTATCCAGTTCAGGCATGAACACCGAATTCATCAGGTACATGAAATGAGCAGGGGCATTAGTCAGACCAAAGGACATGACTAGATACTCATACAACCCATACCTGGTAGAGAAACCCATTTTAGGAATGTCTTCGGGTCGGATCTTGATTTGATGATACTCGGATCTTAGATCAATCTTTGAGAATACCTTAGCCTTAGCTAATTGATCAAACAAAATATCAATGTGAGGCAAGGGATACTTGTTTTTTATAGTCACGGCATTCAGCGGATGATAGTCTACACACATACATAGAGACTTGTCCTTCTTATTGACAAAGAGAGCCGGACAACCCCATGGAGAAGAACTAGGCCGAATAAGACCCTTCTCTAGGAATTCTTGCAATTGTTTCTTCAACTCTGCCAATTCATTGGGTGGCATTCGATATGGCCTTCTAGAGATAGGTGCGGTACCCGGAATGAGATCAATTTTAAACTCGATGTCTCTATCTGGAGGCAACCCGGGCAGATCCTCTGTAAAGACATCCGGAAACTCACACACTACAGGAATCTCTGCTACAGTGAGTGGTCTGATAGCGTTTGCAGCATGACGGATGTCATTACTTTTGGGAAGTTGGACTAAGAAAGCTTCTTTACTATCAGGCTCTCTCAACATGACTACACTCGTTGAGGTATCTATCAACACCCCATGCTTACTCATCCAATTCATTCCCAGAATAACATCTATCCCCAAGCCTGGCACGATTACTAAATCTGCTGAATAATTACGCCCTTCAATGGCAATATGTACATCCCTCACTAATTGACTTGTAGCGATTTGATTACCAGCAGCACTAATGCAAAATTTGCCATTGTCAAGATCAACTACATGTTTCCCATGTTTAGATGCAAATGCCTGACTCATAAATGAATGCGAAGCTCCGGAATCAAACAAGACAACTGCGGGATGTTGGTTGACAAGAAACATACCAGCGGTGACCACTTCACCTTCAGGGATTTCTTCAATAGTGGTATAGTGCACTCAGCCGGTACGGTTATTAACCCCAGCTGCAGAATTCCTCTTGGGATAAGGGCTGTTGACACTAGCTAACACCACTTGAATACTAGGTTGTCATCCTCAGCATGGTGCCAGAGTGTACAAAGGTATTTATAAATGTAAAGGCTCTCTAGAAAATAATCTATTCTATCCGCAAGCGCACAGATAAAACACCTCATTGTAGCATTTCACCAGGATAAGTATTCCAGGTATCATTATTTATAATTTTGCTTAAGAGAACAAGGGGTGAAATTAAGATAAGGACTAAATCTATCAAGGCATAGACTAGAGATAAACTTGCAAGAACATGATTACTAATGAGAAACTCGTCACACAGTCACTTACTTTGGCAGGGGGTAAACCATAAAGATAATGATAATGAATTATAAGTTCATGGGTAAATAACACAGCGATTAGAAAATAGACTACTCCTCATATATGTAGGTGACGTCGGATTAGCTAGAGAATGGATTCTAAGTTATCTACAATCTACTAAGTCACAATCTACTCTAGTTATCTACAAGATCATGTATAGCATAAAAGACTCTTCATTCATGTATAAGGAACATTGCTAAAGTAAAGCAGAACATCGTAAGACTTACTCCGCAATACAAATTCTGCATGTCCTATCGATGGAGGGTGGACTATATAAGAATCAACGAAGCTGTCACTATCACGAACTACCACACGACCCGGCCAATAGGATACATTTGCAGGTAAATAACATCTAAGCACCATGCCCACATGTGATCTACCACTTAACTCCCTCGAGTCAAGAGCTAAGCGCTTTTCAAACTTATACATAAACTCATTATCAATCATAACTATATCAAATATAGAACTAGAGCAAACTAAGAGCATAATAAATAGAGACATAATGCAATTAGAACAAAGTATTAGAGAAAGATATGAATAATACCAATCTTTATTACCAAAGATCCGAATCCAGAGCGTAGTGCTCTACTTCTCTAATTGCTATCTAATCAATCCTCTAAACTTGAAGGATTAGGGAGTAGCTAATTCTAATTCTCTGTGGGAGAGAAGCTCTAAACCCTAACTTTGATGACTACCTCTGATAATGATTTCTCCTCTTCTCTTCTCCAGGGGTGGAGAGGCCTTGGTTATATAGTCCTTTCAAGTGAATTTGGGCCGTCGGATCAAACCGACATTGATCGCACGGTTTTCCTTGATCTTTTAGGTCGGTGGAGCACGATCCAAGAGTTTGGTTCGGATTGGCCCCGAAACCTGGGCGGGCGCCCTGCCCCCGAGCCCGTCCCGTCTCCCGTTCGTTCCCGTGGCTTCTGGAGTCTTCTAGATTGAGGAGAATTGCGCGGCACGTAATTATCTCGTTGTAAACATGACATTTGGGCCATCTCTCCATATTTTCTGATAACCCCCTGCAGAAATAGATAAACACCAAAGCTCATGGAATTCTGTCAGATAAAACCCTAATTCTAGATGCTTCGTGCATATTGATCCTTTTTCATGTTTATTTGATGGTTAATTTTAGTACTTAAGGACTGTCAACAAACTCCCCCAAGCTTACCCTTTGCTCGTCCCTGAGCAAACAGCTAAACTCAGACGGATCAGGAGTTGCTTCGATGTTTTCTTTCCTGACAGTCACACATGCTTTTATATAAAAATTCTTCCAGATTAGTGTAACACTCCTAGTGTTAGCTTGCATGTTAACCATGAGCATTGCATCAACATAAGCATCATCATGATCACTCATGAGCATCATACCATGATCACATGCCATTTGTTACATACACTATGTGATTGAATTGCTATATGACTTGCTATGGTTGATTGTAATGCGTGACAAATGCATGCAAGTGTACATTGTCTTCCAAAATACTTTAGTCATGTTTACAATAACTTTTTGAACAAAGTTCATGTTGGAAGTTTTGGCCAAAAATGCCCCTAAGCCATGGTTAACCCTAGATTGAACTATTTGACCCCCTAGACCTCTTTTCAAAGATGTTTTACGAAACTGGTGTTAGAGACCTGGCATGTAAATGACATCTACAACAGAGTTGTAGCAAATTTCATAAGCTACAAAAGCTATATTGATGACTTTTCATGAAGAAGCTTGGAACTCATTCAAATTTAGCCCACAATCCAGAAATCACTGTTATTTTCACACTTAGCCGAATTTGGCTAAGTCTGGGAATCGGCAGATTCGACATATGGTTGTTGGGAGCTTTGTAGATTGAAATCCAGGCTGAGTTAGACTTTGATGCTTTAAGCAAACCTGTAGAACTCGTGTAGCTCTATCCAAAGAATCAAGTTTGAGCCAAAACCACCGATTGAGCTGAGAGTAAAACGTTGGTGAACATCGGGTTTCACTCACTGTCGGCGACGACTGAATCGCGCGATTCAGTTTCGTCACTCACCGGCCAGCCGACGCGTGGACGACCCGTGGCGGCCGTACGTCGACGGCGACCCTGCCTGTCAGCCCCGACGCCTTCACTTGTACGCCACGACGCCACCCCGAGCCTCGGCCGTCCTCATTTTGCCTCCCCAGCGCTCTCTCCCTTCTCCATTTCGCCTCGGCGAGCTCCAACGCGGAACGGCAGCTTCGCCCGAGCTTCCCTCGCCGTCTCCGGTCAAGCCAGCCCGCCAAAAGCTTCGCTAGAGCTTCCTCTACCTAGGCGTCACCTCCTTGGCCACTGTCGAGCACGGGTAAGGCGGCATTGCCGAGCTCCGAGCCATTCTCCCTCGCCGGAGTTTCGCCCGAGCTCACTGGCGACGTGGCCAGGCCTCTCTGCTCCACCATTTCTCTCCAATCTTCTTCCTATCGCTTTCCCTTGGCTCACTGATGCTCGGCGTGAACCTCAACCGGGACGGCATCGGCTGTGCACACCGGCGTATCGCCGCAGCGCCGCCATTCACGACGGCGAGCACCCTAGGGTCCAGTAGAGCGCGGGTAAAGTAGGTCACCGAGTTCGCCTTCAGGAGAGGAACACGTAGATACCCTTGGATCCAACTGAGACCTCGCCGTCGTCGAGTTTCGCTGGCGACGAGCGTCTCCCCTGTCTCTGTCTCTCTGTCGCGTGGGTCCCGTGTGTCAGCGGATCCCACGTGTCAGTCTCTCTCTCTCACATCTCTGGTCACTGTGTAGCAGATCCTTTGCTGTTTTTGAAAAATTCATATCTTGAGTTTTACAAATCCAAATGGAGTGATTCCAATTTTGCTAGGTTCTTGTGGTAATCCAGTTTTTATTAAAAATATGAAACATGCCATGTTTTTGCAGAAATAAATATATACGATTTAATCTTGATTATATAGGAGATAATTATATCTTGAGATCTGTTGATCTGGTGGGCATGCAAATTTAGGGTGATGTCACTTATGATATGAATAGGCTCTGATAAAATTATCATGATTTTTGGAGGTCTGATTGTGAAGTTATAAATATTTCTTGCTTAAATGGGAGTTTCTTGTGGTATTTTTAATAAATAGATTATAACTCCTTTTATGGTGAAACTTGCTGGGTGTTGTACTCATATGTAAACAAAGCTAAGGAAAATCTGAAATCTGTTGTTTGACACTTTTTGATAGGGTTTCACATTTATGCCTTGCATGCCCTTGCTAGCTTGTTATTTTTGTAGCTCACAATCTGCATGTGCAAGTGCCCTGAAAATTTTACAGAAACCTTATGATAGTATAGATAGCTTGCTATAATTTTCTCAAGATTTTTGGAGCAATTGTGTTATATGCTCATTAAATCACCTTAATAATTCAATAAATAGAAAAGGTAATATTAGAAATGAGTTTATACCTTACCATGATGTTTTCTGGTGTTTCTTATACATGTTCTATCTACTAGTACATTTGGTTTGAACATTGTGCTATATTCTGAATATGTGTAAAATATTATTTTTGCTATTTATGCCTTTCCTAGAGCATTTCTGTGTAGTTGATAGAAATTATTTAAGAAATACTTGAAGATGATGTTTTCTGGAAAACTTGTCTATAACCAACTTTTAGCTAACTTACTTATATACTTCGTGTTCAAATTTCATGACATTTGGTTGAGTAGTTTGAAAGTTATGAAGGTTGCAAGTAGCTGCTGCGAAGTGCTTGCTCTCTGGAATTTCCAGAATAGCCAGCACACTGTCTGTTTCACCCTGATTCTTTAGGAATCTTTCTGAAGTGTCTAAAGATGTTTTGTAGACAATTTGCTAAGCTTTCCAGAAAGTATCTACTTGCTTAGTTTGGTCAAATGATGCTTAAGTTATAGCTGAAACTTGTGACTAGATGGTCTGTCTATGGAACCAGTGACTAAGTAGGAGTGGCTAAGGTTGCTTAACTTGTCTAGTTAGCCTCTCTACCAGAGAAGAAGTATGCACCTACTTGTTATTCTATGATTCAGTTAATTTTGGAGTTTATAGCCATGTTTATACCTTGTTATGTGTTCTTTGGCTCAGCATCATGACATATTGCATTTTATGTGCATTCCCTATGTTTATCACCTTGTCATGCATACATAAGTGTACCCAAGGGAGTGACGGTATTGGAGTACGAGCTACCCGGGCCGGAGGAACAGCAAGAGGAGCCATCTCAAGGAGCTGAGGAGGAGGACCTACCGGAGTGTCCCGACCACCGCCCGTCCACCTACGTTGAAGGCAAGCCCCAGAGCATTATAAGACTCCTACTATTTTGTTATCATGTCCAGCTATCAATTGGTTATGGTTATGTATTGTCGCATTAAGTGTTAGGCGTTGATATGACACCCTTGCTACATAATGACTACCTTGTCCACCTCATACCTTACCTAAGTAGGTCTAGGATCGAATGATGCTTAGCCATGGTTAGCTCGGTAGAAGCCGGGTGATTGTCTGTCACCTGCGAGAGATAGGTGGATACTTCCTCACAGTTGGCTATATTTGCTATCGTGGAAATAACCTTGTACTAATAATGAACTTGAGACCGGGCGGGATGATGATAGTGCAGTAGCAAGGCATGGAGGTCTTAGGTGTGAATCAATCCCCGTCTGTGTCGGTTAAGGACCGATTCGTTGTGCGTCCTCGTGTCATGTTGAACGCATCCCTAACACTTAGCTGGCCGGATAAGTTGTTCCAACCGCGAAGCCTACGAGTGCAACTCAGGCCGGATACCCCGTTCTGTATGAGTGCGCACCCCGGTTGGTAGTAAGTATGTGCGGGGAGTCAATGACGTAAGTCCGAGGAGTCAGGTTAGAGTCCTGACCCTGGTAGATTGGCGGTCCCTGGGGGTGCGGCGCTGGACGGACCCACGAATTGGTCCGGAGTTGTGCTAAAGGTGATCCAAGCTGCCCTCATGAAGTATGCTTGGGTGAGTGCTAGGAATACCCCTCCAGCTGGATAGGAATCGATTCGAATCGCCGTCTCTCCCGGATAGTGAGATCTTGACTCGGGTAGTGTCAACGTAGAACTCACTAAATAAACTTAATGGTTATGATGAGAAAGTCGATAGCTATGTGATAATCCAGATATGGTTATTATTGTGATGCTTAAATACTCAAGTGTATGCTTAGAACAGGTGCTAATCTAGTAAATAGTTATTAAAGCAATGAACCTGCTGCTGAAATGTTATAAACATGTTGCTTACAACTAAAGCTTTTATGCAAAAAGGTGAGTCAAACCAGTCCACAAAGAACAGCCTTGCATACTCCTTGGTGTCACTTTATTTTGGTTTATGACGGGTAAGTCTAGCTGAGTACATTCTCGTACTCAGGGTTTTATTTACCCATGTTGCGGATGATGTTGTTTATCATGGCTACTGTGCTAACTGTCATCATCCGGCTATGGACGATGAGTAGATCATGGGCGTGATCACCTTCTCTATCTTCAGTTGTGCTTTTGTTGGGTTTGACCATGGAGCTGGCATGTAATTTAAACTGAGTGTGTGATGTTTTAAAACTACTTTGTTTCCGCTACTAATCTAGTTTGTGATAACCTCTTTTAAACTCTGATGTGATGTAAAACTATGTTCTGTGATGAATGTATGTAATCTGTGATGGCGATGCTTGATCATGTACGATCTTGGTTGTATGTTGGTTGAATCGAGGTCTTTTGAGATTTCTTCGGACTACCGGGTTTATATGGGTTCAAGTCCATTGGCTTGACTACCTCTGTGGTCGCTAATTCACTTGAATTCTTATAAATTGGATGGTTCTGTTACAGCTGGCATCAGAGCAAGATTAAGCATTTAACCATCATAGATTTATTTAAAAACAAATGAATTTGGTTTCCCCAAACTAATTAGCAAATTAGACTATACATAGGGCTGTTTTAAAAATGTTTCAATAACTTATACCATGCCAGTGGTCATACCCTTTATTCCCATATAAGGACTTCTAGGTGGCTTAATATTACTAACATGGGGGTTTTTCCTTTCCTCATCCATATGGCGTGCAATAATATGGATGCCACTTACTTAAGTGGTAATGAATGGATCACATACGTCTACGCCATGGTAAGCATTGTTTGTTTTCTTTCGTCGTCCATACGGCGTGAAATTGTATGGATGCCACTTGCTTGAGTGGTAATGTATGGATCTATATGCCTCTACGCCACGGTAAGTGTGAGCTGTGAGAGCATGACCGTCCAACCGTCGGTCTAGAGGAGTGTTAGCTGTGGTTACTGGAATATTTACATGTTTCACACATGTATATATGAAGGTACTTAATTGTGGGTAGTAGGTGCAGCCATGTATACATGTTTGATGTGTATATGGATGTATCCCAAAAGGGTAGGATGCTGCGATATATGTTTGGGAATATATATTGGAGTATCTAGCTTGATTGTTGATGTTTGGATTTGCATTTCTGCACATATACTATTGTGGGGTTGGGCTGAAATGAAATTTTCTGCAGGTACACTAACAACGAAACGTGTAGACCGTGTAGTTGCGTATAAGGAGTGCACGTATGTATGCCACCGACTATACCGTTAGAACTTTCTTCTAGGAATGGAAAGGACGTATGGAACGTGCATGCATCATGAATCATTCATACATTCCTTATGCACTACTTAATTCTTAAATTCTAAAATATAATTAATTATCTTCCCTTGTAATTAATCTTCCTTACACAAGTTGTGGTCTTTCCTATAGATGGCAGCCCCACATGCAAGTGAGACTTTTCTGACATGTTTGGCACTCCTACTTTGTTGTGGAGGGTGCTAAGTTCAGTGGGATATGAGGAACCACCTCAGTACACCTAGACAGAGGATGAGCATGCAGGATCTTTACCTTGGATGGATGTCCAAATTACAGTTCCCCCTTGTCCAAACAACCCACAGTGGCTAGGTTGGATAGTAGAGTCCGATGGTCAAACTCCTTGGGAGGTTGCCCAAGTAGCAGCCTTAGAAGTACTGCTGGAGATATGCCAAGACTATGGTGATGAGTTAATTAATGGCCCAGCTGGATCATGTCCTAGAGTGGGTGTGACGGACACATTTGTGTCTCAGATGGGAACTGAGCCTCTAGAGATGAGAGAAACCATACTAGGATATAGCTCTAGCCCCGCCATGAGTGCCATGTTGGCGGTACTTAAATTGTACTATGTACGCCAGGACACCTACATAGAAGCTATGTTAGCGCTCCAGCAAGCTCAAGTTGGACAGCACAAACTGCGCAAGCGTGTGCGCAAGCACCGCAAGGCCTTTAGCGATGCACAAGCTGAAATCCAAAACTATCACACCGCTTTGCAAGCCCGCCGCAACCAAGTTGAAAATGCAGTTAGAGAGCGCAATGAGGCACAAGCCCGCATGATGCAATTGACTAGAGAGCGAGATGAGGCTATTCGCTTGGCTGAGAATAGAGAAGCTCCTAGAGTTAGAGCTTTATTCCATGCTGAAATTAGAGAGGAAGAGCTGATTACTAGGATTGCTGAGCTGCAGTTAGATGTCCATCGTCTAAATAATATCATAAATCCTATCCCACATCCTGTTCCCTTTAATTATGAGGAAGCTCCCAGTGAGGAAGATCAGGATGATGGCATAATTTCTAATGGAGAATCTGAGGAAGATATGTAGCCTAGCAATAGTTTCTATGCTCATGTATCGGTATCCATCTCTTTATGTAATGGACATGTAATCTGAATTTCAGCTGAGACTCTATGTATTTGGCCATGGTGCCCCTCCTGTAAGACTTAAGTTGTGGCAGTAACTCTATGTAACCTTATGCACTCATTATTTAAGCTCAACATAAACATGGAGCATCACAAATAAGTGCATAAGGTCACTTGGTATGCCTTGTGAAGATGGCTCGCAATACTCGCTCCGGTCACAATGAGGTGCCGCCACCACCACCTCCTCCCCCGTCTACACATGCTGAGCTCTTGGCAACTCTTGTTGAGGGCCAGCGAATGCTCCATGAAGCTATGCAGACTATGGCGCAGCAGAAATGAGGTGGTCGCCATGCCCGCCAAGGCGGAGAGGCAAATCAGTTTAGCACTTTCATGGATTTCCAAGACACGAAGCCGCTGCTTTTCAAGGAGGCTGTCGAACCTCTGGAAGCTGATGAGTGGCTCAACACTCTCGAGCAGAAGTTCCACTTGCTAAGGGTGACAGAGGAGCTAAAGGCGGAATATGCAGCCCACCAGTTGGAGGGCAAAGCAGGTGTCTGATGGAGTCATTACAGGACCAGCTTGCCTGCCAATGCTGTTGTAACCTGGGATCAGTTCAAGACTGCTTTCAGGAACACCTATATTCCCCAAGGCTTAATGACTATCAAGCATACTGAGTTCATGAATCTGACTCAAGGCACTAAAAGCTTGACTGAGTACCTTCATGCTTTTAATAATTTGTCTCGCTATGCTCCTGAAATGGTTGATACTGAGGTCAAGAAGCTTGCTAGTTTCAAGAGAGGGTTGGGACCCAAGCTGTCCAAGAACATGGCTGGTAACAAGAGTACCACCTTTAATGAGTTTGTGAGTGATGCGTTGACTGAGGAGAACTCCAATGCTGTTTAAGCCGCGTCCAAGAACCGCAAGAGGGCCTATGAGGCAGGTGCTTCGCAGTCCATGGCCCCAGTGACAAGCAAACCGGCCTATCGCCCGCCCAATGCTGTGACTAGGTACAGGCCGCTGCAGAAGAAGTCTAATGTGAAGACGGGAGTTCGCAAGGCCTTCACAGTTGCTCTTCCTAGGGGTGATACGGGTCAAGGAGGTCCCAAGACTCCCCCTGATAACCGCCCCTGCTTTAACTGCAAACAAGTCGGTCACTGGGCGAGAGATTGCCCTTATCCCAAGAGGAATTCTGCCGCTGGGGGTAATAACCGTACTGGCCGAGTGCACTATACCGCCATTGAAGAAATCCCTGAAGGTGAAGTGGTCACGGCTGGTATGTTTCTTGTAAATCAACACCCTGCAGTTGTCTTGTTTGATTCTGGAGCTTCGCATTCATTCATGAGTCAAGCATTCGCATCTAAGCATGGGCAACATGTAATTGACCTTGACAGTGGAAAATTTTGCATTTGTGCGGCTGGTAATCAGATCTCTACAAATCAATTAGTGAGGGATGTGCATATTGCCATTGAAGGGCGTAGTTATTCAGCAAATCTTGTCATCTTACCGGGCTTGGGAATAGATGTTATCCTAGGAATGAAATGGATGACCATGTAGTGTTAATAGACACCTCAACTAGGGTAATCATGTTGAGGGAGCCTGATAGTAAAGAAGCTTTCTTAGTTCAACTTTCTAGAAGCAACGACATTCGTCACGCTTCTAATGCTATTAGACCACACACAGTGGCAGAGATTCCGGTAGTATGTGAGTTTCTGGATGTTTTTCCAGAGGATCTGGCTGGGTTGTCTCCGGATAGCGACACAGAATTTAAAATCGATCTTATTCCGGTTACCGCACCTATCTCTAGAAGGCCATATCGAATGCCACCCAATGAATTAGCCGAGTTGAAGAAGCAGTTGCAAGAACTCCTAGAGAAGGGTCTTATTCGGCCTAGTTCTTCTCCATGGGGTTGTCCGGCTCTTTTTGTCAAGAAGAAGGACAAGTCTCTACGTATGTGTGTAGACTATCGTCCGCTGAATGCTGTGACTATCAAAAACAAATACCCACTGCCCCGCATTGATATCCTGTTTGATCAATTAGCTAAGGCTAAGGTATTCTCCAAGATTGATCTAAGATCTGGGTATCATCAAATCAAGATCCGACCCGAAGACATTCCTAAAATGGCTTTCTCTACCAGGTATGGGTTATATGAGTATCTAGTCATGTCCTTTGGTCTGACTAATGCCCCTGCTCATTTCATGTACCTGATGAATTCAGTGTTCATGCCTGAACTAGATAAGTTTGTGGTGGTGTTCATCGATGACATATTGGTGTATTCACAAAATGCCCAAGACCATGAGAAGCATCTTAGGATTGTACTCACTAGATTGCGAGAACATCAGCTCTATGCCAAGTTTAGCAAATGTGAGTTTTGGCTGAAGAAAGTGCCTTTCTTAGGCCATATTCTATCTAAAGACGGTATTTCTGTTGACCCATCAAAAGTGCAGGAGGTTCTAGACTGGAAGGCCCCGACTTCAGTGCACGAGGTTCGGAGTTTTCTCGATCTAGCTGGATATTATCGTCGCTTTATTCCGGACTTCTCCAAAATAGCTATGCCTATGACCAAGCTACTGCAAAAAGATGTGAAGTTTGTGTGGTCCCAGGAGTGTGAAGTCGCTTTCACCCATTTGCTGACCACCGCTCCTGTTCTGGCACAGCCTGACATTGAAAAGCCATTTGATGTCTTTTGTGATGCATGTGGCACTGGCCTAGGGTGTGTACTTATGCAAGAAGGCCGCTTTATTGCCTACGCCTCTCGGCAGCTGAGGAAGCATGAAGCTAACTACCCGACTCATGATCTAGAGTTAGCGGCAGTTGTACACGCATTGAAACTCTGGAGGCATTATCTGTTGGGTAATCTATGTCACATTTACACTGACCATAAGAGCCTCAAATATATATTCACTCAGCCCGAGTTAAATATGAGACAAAGAAGATGGTTGGAGTTGATAAAAGACTACAATCTAGAAGTACACTATCATCCGGGCAAGGCCAATGTTGTAGCCGACGCTCTTAGCCGGAAGCAACATGTTGGACCTCTTCTGGAAGAAGGTTTCAATTTATTGCATCTGGTGGTCCTGCACAACATTGTAATCAGTTGCTCATTAGAAAGTCAAATTATAGAGCTCCAAAAGACTGACCCTGGTATTTCCATATCAAACGAAAAATGCAAGAGCAAGACACCAAGCATTTTAGGGTAGATGAGAAGGATGTACTATGGTTTGACAATCGACTAGTTGTACCTAAAGACCGTGACCTACGCAACAAACTCTTAGATGAAGCTCATTCTTCCAAGTTGTCCATTCATCCTGGTAGTAGCAAAATGTACCAAGACTTGAAACCTCGTTTCTGGTGGACCAAGATGAAGAAGGAGATAGCAGCTTATGTTGCTAGGTGTGATACTTGCTGCAGGGTAAAGGCAGTTCACCTCAAACCTGCAGGTCCATTGCAGCCTCTGTCGATTCCGGGTTGGAAGTGGGAAGAAATCAGCATGGATTTCATTGTTGGCCTTCCCCCTACTCAAAAGGGGCACAACTCTATTTGGGTTATTGTTGACCTCTTGACCAAGTCAGCTCATTTCATTCCCGTAAATTCTACCTACCGAATGTCTGACTACGCTGAGTTATACTTCTCTCAGATTGTTAGATTGCATGGGGTGCCTCGCACCATCATTTCTGATAGGGGTCCTCAGTTCACTGCCCTCTTTTGGGAGCATCTGCATTTGCTCCTTGGTACAAAGTTGGTTCGCAGTTCAGCCTACCACCCTCTAACCTCCGGTCAGACTGAGCATGTGAATCAAATCTTAGAGGATATGTTGAGGGCATGTGTTATATCTTCCAAGGGTGCATGGGAGAAATGGCTACCCTTAGCTGAGTTCTCTTACAACAATAGTTATCAAGAGAGTATCCAAATGGCTCCTTTCGAAGCTTTGTATGGCCGCAAATGTAGAACTCCTCTAAACTAGGTCGAACCTGGCGAAAGGAGGTACTATGGAATTGACTTTGTCAAAGAAGCCGAAGAGCAAGTTCTCATTATCCAGCAACACATGAAAGCTGCCCAAGCTAGACAGAAAATCTATGCTGACCGAAAAAGAAAACCACTCGAGTTCGATGTAGGTGACTTTGTGTATCTCAAGGTATCGCCCATGAAGGGTGTAAATCGCTTTGGGGTAAAAAAAAAGCTTGCCCCTAGGTATGTGGGTCCCTACCAAATCATTGAGAAGAGCGGCAAGGTAGCTTACAAGGTACAACTACCTCCGGAACTAGGAACCGTT
The DNA here is from genome assembly GCF_000003195.3 of Sorghum bicolor. Taxonomy (NCBI): domain Eukaryota; kingdom Viridiplantae; phylum Streptophyta; class Magnoliopsida; order Poales; family Poaceae; genus Sorghum; species Sorghum bicolor. The sequence goes on from NC_012875.2 coordinate 26,027,190, forward strand.
TTCCCTGTGTTCCATGTGTCTCAACTCAAGAAGTGTCTCCGTGTGCCCGAAGAGAGAGTTGAAACAAGAGATCTCAAGTTGCAATCCGATCTATCCTATGAAGAGAAGCCTGTACAAGTTCTTGACGTCAAGGAAAGAGTTACGCGCGGGAGAGTGATCAAACTCTTTAGAGTTCTGTGGAACCGTCAAAGTGAGAGAGATGCCACTTGGGAAAGGGAAGACTATTTACAAGTAACTTATCCCTCATTATATGAAAAATGGTACGTCTTTCAAATCTCGGGACGAGATTTTTGTAAGGTGGAGGGCTGTAACACTCCTAGTGTTAGCTTGCATGTTAACCATGAGCATTGCATCAACATAAGCATCATCATGATCACTCATGAGCATCGTACCATGATCACATGCCATTTGTTACATACACTATGTGATTGAATTGTTATATGACTTGCTATGGTTGATTGTAATGGGTGACAAATGCATGCAAGTGTACATTGTCTTCCAAAATAATTTAGTCATGTTTAGAATAACTTTTTGAACAAAGTTCATGTTGGAAGGTTTGGCCAAAAATGCCCCTAAGCCATGGTTAACCCTAGATTGAACTATTTGACCCCCTAGACCTCTTTTCAAAGATGTTTTATGAAACTGGTGTTAGAGACCTGGCATGTAAATGACATCTAAAACAAAGTTGTAGTACATTTCATAAGCTACAAAATCTATGTTGATGAATTTTCATGAAAAAGCTTGGAACTCATTCAAATTTAGCCCACAAGCCAAAAATCAGTGCTGTTTTCACACTTAGCCGAATTTGGCTAAGTCTGGGAATCGGCAGATTCGACATAGGGTTGTTGGGAGCTTTGTAGATTGAAATCCAGGCCGAGTTAGACTTCGATGCTTTAAGCAAACCTGTAGAACTCGTGTAGCTCTATCCAAAGGATCAAGTTTGAGCCAAAACCACCGAGTGAGCTGAGAGTAAAACGTCGGTGAACATCGGATTTCAGTCACTGTCGGCGACGACTGAATCGCGCGATTCAGTTTTGTCAGTCACCGGCCGGCCGACGCGTGGATGACCCGTGGCGGCCGTACGTCGATGGCGACCCCACCTGTCAGCCCCGATGCCTTCACTTGGACGCCACGACGCCACCCCGAGCCTCGGCTGTCCTCATTTCGCCTCCCCAGCGCTCTCTCCCTTCTCCATTTCGCCTCGGCGAGCTCCGCCGCGGAACGGCAGCTTCGCCTGAGCTTCCCTCACCGTCTCCGACCAAGCCAGCCCGCCAAAAGCTTCGCTAGAGCTTCCTCTACCTCGGCGTCACCTGCTTAGCCACTGTCGAGCACGGGTAAGGCGGCATTGCCGAGCTCCGAGCCATTCTCCCTCGCCGGAGTTTCGCCCGAGCTCACCGGCAACGTGGCCAGGCCTCTCTGCTCCACCATTTCTCTCCATTCTTGTTCCTATCGCTTTCCCTTGGTTCACTGATGCTCAGCGTGAACCTCAACCGAGACGGCATCGGCTGTGCACGACAGCGTATCGCCCGCAGCGCCGCCGAGCCCGCCATTCACGACGGCGAGCACCCTAGGGTCCAGTAGAGCGCGGGTAAAGTAGGTCACCGAGTTCGCCTTGAGGAGAGGAACACGTAGATGCCCTTGGATCCAACCGAGACCTCACCGTCGTCGAGTTTCGCCGGCGACGAGCGTCTCCCCTGTCTCTGTCTCTCTGTCGCGTGGGTCCTGTGTGTCAGCGGATCCCACATGTCAGTCTCTCTCTCTCACATCTCTGGTCACTGTGTAGCAGATCCTTTGCTGGTTTTGAAAAATTGATATCTTGAGTTTTACAGATCCAAATGGAGTGATTCCAATTTTGCTAGGTTCTTGTGGTAATCTAGTTTTTATTAAAAATATGAAACATGCCATGTTTTCGCAGAAATAAATATATACGATTTAATCTTGATTATATAGGAGATAATTATATCTTGAGATCTGTTGATCTGGTGGCCATGCAAATTTAGGGTGATGTCACTTATGACATGAATAGGCTCTGATAAAAGTATCATGATTTTTGGAGGTCTGATTGTGAAGTTATAAATATTTCTTGCTTAAATGGGAGTTTCTTGTGGTATTTTTAATAAATAGATTATAACTCCTTTTATGGTGAAACTTGCTGGGTGTTGTACTCATATGTAAACAAAGCTAGGGAAAATCTGAAATCTGTTGTTTGACACATTTTGATAGGGTTTCACATTTATGCCTTGCATGTCCTTGCTAGCTTGTTATTTTTGTAGCTCACAATCTGCATGTGCAAGTGCCCTGAAAATTATACAGAAACCTTATGATAGTATAGATAGCTTCCTGTAATTTTCTCAAGATTTTTGGAGCACTTGTGTTATATGCTCATTAAATCACCTTAATAATTGAATAAATAGAAAAGATAATATTAGAAATGAGTTTAGACCTTACCATGATGTTTTCTGGTGTTTCTTATACATGTTCTATCTACTGGTGCATTTGGTTTGAACCAATGCTACATTCTTAATATGTGTAAAATATTATTTTTGCTATTTATGCCTTTCCTAGAGCATTTCTGTGTAGTTGATAGCAATTATTTAAGAAATACTTGAAGATGATGTTTTATGGAAAACTTGTCTATAACAAACTTGTAGCTAACTTACTTATCTACTTCGTGTTCAAATTTCATGACATTTGGTTGAGTAGTTTGAAAGTTATGAAGGTTGCAAGTAGCTGCTGCGAAGTGCTTGCTCTCTGGAATTTCCAGAACAGCCAGCACACTTTGTCTGTTTCACCCTGTTTCTTTGGGAATCTTTCTGAAGTGTCTAAAGATGTTTTGTAGACAATTTGCTAAGCTTTCCATAAAGTATCTACTTGCTTAGTTTGGCCAAATGATGCTTAAGTTATAGCTGAAACTTTTGACTAGTTGGTCTGTCTATGGAACCAGTGACTAAGTAGGAGTGGCTAAGGTTGCTTAACTTGTCTAGTTAGCCTCTCTACCAGAGAAGAAGTATGCGCTTACTTGTTATTCTATGATTCACTTAATTTTGGAGTTTATAGCCATGTTTATGTCTTGTTATGTGTTCTTTGGCTCAGCATCATGACATATTGCATTTTATGTGCATTCCCTATGTTTATCACCTTGTCATGCATACATAGGTGTACCCAAGGGAGTGACGGTATTGGAGTACGAGCTACCCGGGCCGGAGGAACAGCAAGAGGAGCCATCTCAAGGAGCTAAGGAGGAGGACCTACCGGAGTGTCCCGACCACCGCCTGTCCACCTACGTTGAAGGCAAGCCCCGGAGCATTATAAGACTCCTACTATTTTGTTATCATGTCCAGCTATCAATTGGTTATGGTTATGTATTGTCGCATTAAGTGTTAGGCGTTGATATGACACCCTTGCTGCATAATGACTACCTTGTCCACCTCAAACCTTACCTAAGTAGGTCCAGGATCGAATGATGCTTAGCCATGCTTAGCTCGGTAGAAGCCGGGTGATTGTCTGTCACCTACGAGAGATAGGTGGATACTTCCTCACGGTTGGCTATATTTGCTATCGTGGAAATAACCATGTGCTAATAATGAACTTGAGACCGGGCGGGATGATGATAGTGCAGCAGCAAGGCATGGAGGTCTTGGGTGTCAATCTATCCCCGTCCGTGTCGGTTAAGGACCGATTCGTTGTGCGTCCTCGTGTCATGTTGAACGCATGCCTAACACTTAGCTGGCCGGATAAGTCGTTCCGACCGCGAAGCCTACGAGTGCAACTCAGGCCGGATACCCCGTTCTGTATGAGTTCGTACCCCGGTTGGTAGTAAGTATGTGTGGGGAGTCAATGACATAAGTCCGAGGAGTCAAGTTAGAGTCCTGACCTTGGCAGATTGGCGGTCCCTGGGGGTGCGGCGCTGGACGGACCCGTGAATTGGTCCAGAGTTGTGCTAAAGGTGATCTGAGCTGCCCTCATGAAGTATGCTTGGGTGAGTGCTAGGAATACCCCTCTAGCTGGATAGGAATCGATTCGAATCGCCGTCTCTCCCGGATAGTGAGAACTTGACTCGGGCAGTGTCAACGTAGAACTCACTAAATAAACTTAATGGTTATGATGAGAAAGTCGATAGCTATGTGATAATCCGGATATGGTTATTATTGTGATGCTTAAATACTCAAGTGTATGCTTAGAACAGGTGCTAATCTAGTAAATAGTTATTAAAGCAATGAACCTGATGCTGAAATGTTATAAACATGTTGCTTACAACTAAAGCTTTTATGCAAAAAGGTGAGTCAAACCAGTCCACAAAGATCAGCCTTGCATATATACTCCTTGGTGTCACTTTATTTTGGTTTATGACGGGTAAGTCTAGCTGAGTACATTCTTGTACTCAGGGTTTTATTTACCCATGTTGCAGATGATGTTGTTTATCACAGCTACTGTGCTAACTGTCATCATCCGGCTGCAGACAATGAGTAGATCATGGGCGTGATCACCTTCTCTATCTTCAGTTGTGCTTTTGATGGGTTTGACCATGGAGCTGGCATGTAATTTAAACTGAGTGTGTGATGTTTTAAAACTACTTTGTTTCCGCTACTAATCTGGTTTGTGATAACCTCTTTTAAACTCTGATGTGATGTAAAACTATGTTCTGTGATGAATGTATGTAATCTGTGATGGCGATGCTTGATCATGTACGATCTTGGTTGTATGTTGGTTGAATCGAGGTCTTTTGAGATTTCGTCGGACTACCGGGTTTATATGGGTTCATGTCCATTGGCTTGACTGCCTCCGTGGTCGCTAATTCACTTGAATTCTTATAAATTGGACGGTTCTGTTACAATTAGAGTGAAGTGTCATGGAGCTTAGTACATGCACTTAAGTCTTAAGTAATCGAAAGGCAAAATAATTAAGTCAAGCACTATTCCTCCTGTCTATACTTCACCTTTGTTCCGGAGTTTTTCATAAGTTTTCAAAATAAAACTCAGAGTTCCCAGCTATGATTCTCTCAAGTCTCTCTATATGTGGTATTTGTGGATCCTTACCAAAATGTCACTTACCTATAGCTAATGGAATATTTAAGTGGAGCTCATAGGAGTGAAAAACAGCTCATACATATGTTGTCTAATCGAGCTATGGATCCAAAGGAACTCAGCATATAATTAAATCAAGATGTGCATGTGTGGTGGAGTAAATGATAGTGATGGTAATAATGTATAAGTGATAATAAAACTTACTTCTCTTGCTGCTCATATTGCCATCTCTCCTCTTCTTTGATCTTTGCTTTGGGAGAACATGGGCTATCTTTTTCTCTTTTTTTTTCAAGTGGGTAGTAGACACTTCTAATTCTACTGTCGGACACTTGTCCATTTTTTCCGCTCAAGTGGGCATCTTTGTACCCCTAATTCTACTCCGGACACTTGTCCATTTTTACCTATCGTCTCACTCTTTTTTCTTTCTTTTTCGAGGTTCCGGGCACTTGCCCCTTTTTATTTTCTCGCATATTTTTCAATAACCCATGTCTCTTCTGCATTGAATCTTTGTAGAGAGAGAGAATAACAATATTTAGGATAGTGAGTGATAATATTTTTAGTAATTTTAATGAATGGTGATGGATGGTGTAGTAGATGTGTGCAAGTGAATATCTTAATTTAACCACATGAAAAGCTCCTAAGGGTCTACATAGCTCGATCAAACTTAATGTGAAAGTAAAAGATGTTATAGCAAGTATAGCTGTGGTAGGTAGTTTGTAATGCTAGGAACTCATCATGTGATTTGTAAGTTTTCAAAATAAATCTCCAGAACTTAGTGTAGTAGGAACAAGATAAACAGCAGCTCAAACTTTATATTATGTCCTTCTCTTACCTAGACTTTAGTTTTATGCTTCCCATAGATAGTAATTTCAGTTTTAGTAATTCCTGGAAGAACTCTAATATAAAAGCTAGGTATTTGAAAGTAAGCAAACAGAGCTACTGTTCATCATTTCCATCATGTATTTTTTTGGTCTTTTTATTTTTTCTAGAGATTAAACTTAACAGAAAAAATAAAGCACACTTATCTACACACTCTTTTTGTTTTCATGTTTATAGAATGCAGTAAATTAAAGCAAGAAAATATTTATTAGGTTTTTCTCTTTAAGTAAAACACTAAAATAGAAAAGAATAAATAAGAAGAGCAAATAAAAACTTACTTGATAAATTGGGGAGGAACTCCCTCAAGCTGGATGTGGATGTCGGTCTTACTCGATGTTCTAGAATCGCATCATGGTGGCGATGTTGTCGTTCATTGTTGTGGTATCTTGCCTCAGTTCTTGTACTGCAGTGGCGTGGTCCTGGTTCCATTTTTGTTGCTGTTCCAGGAGTCGTCCATGTTCTGCTTGCGTATTCTGGATGTCGAGGAGAGTGTTGTCGGTACGGGTGAAGAAAGCACCGGCCTCTTGGTAGTAGTCATTCGTGAAAGCGTAGGAGGCGTCGGAGTATCGTCCTGCATCAAATTGGGGCGGAGGTCTAGATCCTGAAGCTCTATATGGATCAGTGGAGTACCTGCCCGTATGAAAAGGCGGGTTTGTCCACTGGTGATCTTGACTCTCTGGCCATGTCTCCTGTGTTGGCTCTTGTGGTTGCGCATGTCGAACCCATGGGTCTCGAAGGACTCGGGGGTTGTAGTCGCAATAATGCAGGTGCGCTGCTTCTTCTGGTCCGGGATCAGCTCCATACCAGGTGCGTTTTCGATGGTGGTCATCCTTTCAGATGCCCCCTGTTGTGGAGCTCTCTGGTTTACCATTGTTACTGCAATCTCAATCAAAAAATTTTGAACAACATAGAGGCCAAGGTTCGGGTTAGGTAACCGAATCTTGCCTTTATTATCATATAGCATATACATTATGTTCCCCTCTTTCTTTAACATCCGAGCTTGTCTAAATGTGTCATAGCCATGATAAATTCTTAACTCATCTATGAATTCTAGTGATGAATTTTCTAGTAAATGAAGATTAGAGGCTAGACGAGTGATAAGTGAAGTACATCCTACTGGTCCCTGAAGACTAGGTATACTAAGCCAATGAGAAACCAAAAGTGTAACAGGTGAAGTGGGTACTTTATTTATAGCAGCATATAGAAGTTGCAAATCTCCTACTCTTACTTTTCTAATATCATCACGATAGAAAAGATTGTACCCAAGCCATTTGTGGAACATCCTAAGAGTGGGGTATTCCATGTCACTGGTTCGGGCTTGACTATAAAAATTATCTCTAGATATCTCTCTCCAGAACTGGTGTCTCTCAAAATTGGGTAGGTCGGAGTTAATGTTCAGGATGCATCTTGAAGAGAAACCGAGATGGTCGCTCAGTTCTCTCCAAGACAACATAATCTCCTGTTTGAACATACAAAAAACAATTCTCCCCTCATAATATTGTAAAGTGCAAAGAAATTCAAGAGTGAGAAGACGAGAACCTAGCTCAGTTATGTTCCAAAAATTTGTCCAACCTAACATCTAGAAAATTAAGTCGAATTCAGTATCCATACCTGTTTCTTGTAGCAAGATTGGATCAAGAGTAGGGGTGTGAATTAAATCTTTGTTCTTTAGTTGCTGGTAGACTTCCTTTTCCCTGCGGGTCTTTAGTCGAAGGTCTCCTTTCTTTAGAAGGACCTTGACTTGCTGATCAGATGAAGATGACGGAGCTTGTGTAGGCGTTGGGTCGACGCTCATCTCTGACGGGTGTGAGGAGTGTCGGGATGAACTCCTTGTACCTATGTTCTTGAGAGCCTTCCCTGCGTTCTTCACCTTCTTGAACATCCTGTAGACAAAAGTTGACACACACACAACTAGTGAAAAATGTGAGAGAAAATGTTAGTGGTCAGCTGTCCGGGATGTCAGTAGTCCAGGGGTTAGTCGTTCAAGACAAGTTTTTATTTTGGCAGCACTTCCCCCTAAACAACTTTTACTTCCGCTTTGGACAGCGGGATCACTACTTACTAGGTGAAACTCATTCTCTCACTCAAAAACTACCAACTTCTTTCCCACTCTTCTCTTTCTCTCTACTCTCTTCTCACTTCACTACAAAAGCTCCTTCTCTGGAAACTAAAACTTGCGTGGTTTTCTGGAATGCTTGTGTGATGGAGATGGAGGCAGGAGGTGGCAATTTAGGGTGCTCACTTGTGGTGCCCATCCTGGCTGCCCTTTCTCCACTCCCTCCTTTGCTTAACTCTTACGCAAAATAATAGATCATGGGTGGTGGTTGGTCGGTGGCAAAGTGCTGGTGAGTGGAGTTATGTTGGTGGATCAAATAATGTGATGGGATGTGTGTGAGGTGTGGTGTATGACATGTGGGACCCAAGGAGTGTAGGTCATGCTTCTAGAAGATTGCTATAATTAAATATAATGCAGGAAAATCTATGAGAATTAAAACTTATTTGAAATGATAAGGGAAAATATTTTTTTGTGCCTCTACAATAATTAATAAATATGGGTTGTTACACACCATAAATATTATTTATATGGGGCTTTTTATTATTATAATAATGCTATGAATATATATGACTAATGCAAGAATTAATTATGCAATAATTAATGATGCGGATAAATACCGATTTACCTCCCGGTGAGGGTTTGGGATTTTTAGGTCCCCCAAGCTGGACCTTCAAATCTTTTAATCTTCTGAATTACCTTCCTCCGGAGATGGTGTCTCTAGTGGTTCTTCTTCATGAACTTCCTTCACTGTAGAGTCTCTCTCTGGTCTGGGTTTGAATGTGAAGTGTTCTTCTTTTCCATTTATGTTGAACTTGATTTCTCCTTTCCCGACATCAATGTGGGCATTGGCGGTGCTTAGAAATGGCCTTCCAAGGATGATGGACACTTTTGAGTCAGGACTCATGTCCAGTACCACGAAGTCTACTGGCACCAGGAAATCTCTTATCTTGACTGGAATGTTTTCGGCGATGCCCAACGGGTGTCGAACTGATTGATCTGCTAGTTGCAGGCACATTGATGTTGGTTCTAGGGTTGTATGCTCAAGCTTCTCATAGACTGATGCCGGCATCACACTGACACTTGCTCCGAGATCACAAAGTGCATTATTAAAGTGTTGGTTTCCGATCGAGCAGTCAATAGTGGGACATCCGGGATCCTTCTTCTTCCTTGGTGGTTTGTTGAGGATGGCCGCACTACATTCTTCTGTCAGCTTGATAACCTCAGTGGTGGGCAGTGGTCTCTTTTTGTTAAGAATATCTCTGATGTACTTCGCATATGTAGGTACCTGTATGGCATGAAGTAGAGGTATGTTGACATATAATTTCTGAATGACCTCTACAAACTTACCAAACTACTCATCCGACTGCAGTCCTCTGTTTCTTCTGGGAAATGGCAAATAGTTGGTGTCGTAAAAATCTATCCTCATTTCTCCAGTTCTTGGTGGTTGCAGCAGATCTTCTGCTTCAACTAGGCTTCCTTCTTCTATCACTCCTGGTTGTACTGGTGCTGATGTTCTTTGTTTCTCTTTTGGGTATGGGGGATCCCTGGTGGCTTTGCCTCCTCTAGTAGTTATATTCTTTACCTGCTCAATGTTAGTAGCAACAGGCAGTGCAGCAGCTAACTTTATTAATTTAAGCTCTACCCTTTTATTAAGAGTGTTTTGCTCATCGAAGGCAGTTAATAGAAAATCCATTTTATTGTGTATATCTTTTAGAGATGATTCATTTGTGTCTATCCTTTGTTTAACTTCATCATTAATTTTTGTTTGTTGAGCAATTATCTCTTTTAATGAAAGTTGCTTGAGAGTGTTACCTGAATTCATACCTTTGCTATTGGGTTGACTCGAGGTAGGCTGATATTTATATGCTGTCTCAATGGCCCTTTGATCTTCTTTGAACTTGGCCCCCTGGTCAATCCAATGGAGCAAATTTTCCATCTTGGTTGATAGTGCATTTACTTCTTCTGCTATTTCTTTAGTTTGATGACATTGTTGAGCTCCATCTTGGAACCAGCTTTGGTTTTCTGCTATCTTATCCAAAATTATCTCTGCTTTTCCAATTGTAAGCTCTAAGAATGATCCTTTAGCAGATGCATCTAGGCACTCACGAGCCTTCTGGGTTAATCCATGGTAGAAGGTCTGCATAAGTAACCATGTGGCCGTTCCATGGTGAGGACAATCTGATATGTATCCTTGAAAATGCTGCCAAGCTTCTGAAATGGTTTCTGTCTTCTGCTGTTGGAAACTAACAATATTTCCTCTTAAGGCAGTTGTTTTGCCTATAGGGAAAAACTTTGATAGAAAGGCATCTGACAAGTTCGTCCAGTTGTTGATGTTATCTTGATGAGTGTAGAACCACTTCCTTGCTTTCCCTTCTAGTGAGAATGGAAAAAGGCGAAGCAGTAAGACGTCTTTGTCAACTGCATTGATGTGGATTGTGCTTCCAATTTCTAAGAGATTCTGCAAGTGTGCACTAGCATCTTCATGTGCCTTTCCACTGAATTGTGTAGCTTGTACCAAATTGATGAGGCTTGACTTGAGCTCAAACTCGGGTACTCCTTCTTCTACTGCAAATCTTGGACCAGTTGGAATGTTCTCAAGACTTGGAGCAGAGAATTCTTGTAGGGTCTTCTGTGCCATGGCTTCAGCAATTGGTAGCTAGCTTCTTCTTTCTTTCTTGATTGCTTTGGTTTTGATGATGAAGAGTTGAATGTACCCAAAGTCAATCCTGATATACCCTGTATAAAAATATAAACATAGAAAAACAACAGGGTGAACCTGCCAAAGCAGAGGTGCCTTGTTATGATTTCTCACTTAGTAGCTGTTTTATGCAATTATTTCTCTATAGTCTAGTCTAATATTTTATGTGAATAACCTTGACTGATTTCCTGACTTTCCTTACCGTTCCTATGTATTACCCTTTCGATTTCCCCGACAACGGCGCTAGAAATGCTTGTTGACACTAGCTAACACCACTTGAATACTAGGTTGTCATCCCCATCATGGTGCCAGAGTGTACAAAGGTATTTATAAATGTAAAGTCTCTCTAGAAAATAATCTATTCTATCCGCAAGCGCACAGATAAAACACCTCATTGTAGCATTCCACCAGGATAAGTATTCCAGGTATCGTTATTTATAATTTTGCTTAAGAGAACAAGGGGTGAAATTAAGATAAGGACTAAATCTATCAAGGCATAGACTAGAGATAAACTTGCAAGAACATGATTACTAATGAGAAACTCGTCACACAGTCACTTACTTTGGCAGGGGGTAAACCATAAAGATAATGATAATGAATTATAAGTTCATGGGTAAATAACACAGCGATTAGAAAATAGACTACTCCTCATATATGTAGGTGACGTCGGATTAGCTAGAGAATGGATTCTAAGTTATCTACTATCTACTAAGTCACAATCTACTCTAGTTATCTACAAGATCATGTATAGCATAAAAGACTCTTCATTCATGTATAAGGAACATTGCTAAAGTAAATCAGAACATCGTAAGACTTACTCCGCAATACAAATTCTGCCTGTCCTATCGACGGAGGGTGGACTATATAAGAATCAACGAAGCTGTCACTATCGCGAACTACCACACGACCTAGCTAATAGGATACATTTGTAGGTAAATAACATCTAAGCACCACGCCCACATGTGATCTACCACTTAACTCCCTCGAGTCTAGAGCTAAGCGCTTTGCAAACTTATACATAAACTCATTATCAATCATAACTATATCAAATATAGAACTAGAGCAAACTAAGAGCATAATAAATAGAGACATAATGCAATTAGAACAAAGTATTAGAGAAAGATATGAATAATACCAATCTTTATTACCAAATCCGAATTCAGAGCGTAGTGCTCTACTTCTCTAATTGCTATCTAATCAATCCTCTAAACTTGAAGGATTAGGGAGTAGCTAATTCTAATTCTCTGTGGCAGAGAAGCTCTAAACCCTAACTTTGATGGCTACCTCTGATAATGATTTCTCCTCTTCTCTTCTCCAGGGGTGGAGAGGCCTTGGTTATATAGTCCTTTCAAGTGAATTTGGGCCGTCGGATCAAACCGACATTGATCGCACGGTTTTCCTTGATCTTTTAGGTTGGTGGAGCACGATCCAAGAGTTTGGTTCGGATTGGCCCCAAGACCTGGGCGGGCGCCCAAGGGCGGAGGGTGGGCGCGCTGCCCCCGAGCCCGTCTGGTCTCCCGTTCGTTCCCGTGGCTTCTGGACTCTTCTAGATTGAGGAAAATTGCGCGGCACGTAATTATCTCGTTGTAAACATGACATGTGGGCCTTCTCTCCATATTTTCTAATAACCCCCTGCAGAAATAGATAAACACAAAAGCTCGTGGAATTTTGTCAGATAAAACCCTAATTCTAGATGTTTGGTGCATAAAACCCTTATTCTAGATGTTTGGTGCATATTGCATATCGTGGACCGTCAACAAGGGCAATCCCTCGCCCAATGACCAACTTGTTTGCAGTTAAAGCAGGGACGGTTATCAGGGGGAGTCTTGGGACTTCCTTGACCCGTAACACCCCTGGGAAGAGCAACTGTGAAGGACTTGCTAACTCCCATCTTCACATTTGACTTCTTCTACGGTGGCCTGTACCTTGTCACAACATTGGGTGGGTGATAGGCCGGCTTACTTGTCACCGGGGCCATGGATTGCGAAGCACCTGCTTCAGAAGCCCTCTTGCGGTTCTTAGACGCCGCATAAACAGCATTGGAGTTCTCTTGGGTCAACGCATCACTCACAAACTCATTGAAGGTGGTACTCTTGTTACCAGCCATGTTCATGGACAGCTTGGGCCCAAGTCCTCTCTTGAAACTAGCAAGCTTCTTAGCCTCAGTGTCAACAAACTCAGTACAATAACGAGACAAGTTATTGAAAGCATGAAGATACTCAATCAAACTTTTAGTGCCCTGAGTTAAGTTCATGAACTTGGTACGCTTGATAGTCATTAAGCCCTGCGGAATATAGGTGTTCCTGAAAGCAGTTTTGAACTGATCCCAGGTTACAACAGCATTGGCAGGCAAGCTGGTTCTATAATGACTCCACCAGACACCTACTTTGCCTTCCAACTGGTGTGCTGCATATTCCACCTTCAGTTCTACAGTCACCCTCAACAAGCGGAACTTCTGCTCAAGCGTATTGAGCCATTCATCAGCTTCCAGAGGTTCAGAGGCCTCCTTGAAAACCGGTGGCTTCGTGTCCTAGAAGTCCTTGAAATTACTGTACTGATTTGCCTCTCCGCCTTGGCAGGCATGGCGACCACCCCAGTTCTGTTGTGGCATAGTGTGCATAGCTTCATTGAGCATCCGTTGGCCCTCAACAAGAGTTGCCAGGAGCTCAGCAGGCGTAGGCGGGGGAGGAGGTGGTGGTGGCTGTTGATATTTGGGAACGCAATAAGGAATTGATCCGCAAGCGGATGGATATCGGTGAGCACTTCACCCGGGAGGTTATCCAGAGTATCGTATTTATTTTTTTACCACTAGGAGAAAGAGTGCATCTGACTAACCCGGTGTATTACTACTAACCTTTAGGCTACAAAGAATGTTTCTCGATGTGAGTGATATATAGAGAAGACTGCAACCGTAGTCTCTTTCTAACCTTGGTAAGGATGATCTACTGTTCTATTGGGGAAGCTTACGGAATCTAGACACCACAGAGGATGTTCAACCCGCACCTATAAACCCTATCCTTCCTGCTAACGAGATATGGTCTGCAAATGTAACTCGGAAATGTCATGTTCCTTGCTACTACCACGGTCCAGCTAGTCAGGGAATATCTATGAGTATCCTAGCCCAAACACCATGGCTACGCTAGAGATGATTACTCTAAACTCTACGCGAAGAGATTAAAGTAAACTCATAAACCAAAGATAGACATAGCAAAAGCTAGGGTTTGGAGATGAGAGCTCTCCTCTCTTCTGTAAACTAGAGTGGATCTAGATAGTAGCGAGATGGAGAGCGAGGGTGGATTGGAGGAGAGGCCGGCCTGTCGGTTCTTCCTCCTGTTTTACTTCGCCATGATCAAGCTCTAATCAAGCTTGCTCATGGGATGACTCTGGTAATCTACTTCTATTTCATTATGCAATTACTATCCATGTATGTTCTGGTTCACAACTTTTTTGAGTATTTTAATCTATAGGATGCTATAGGTGAGAGTTGTAGTATAGGTGTAAGCATGGTGCTTAGACCTAGATTACTTGTGGATATCCCCTGTCTAGCCGGATCATGTGGTAGGCCACGTAGGTGACTGTTACGTTGGTCCCTTGTAGTCCACCTCCTGTTAGCAGGATTGGTAGGGTTTATCAGCCTATGGATAAGCATCCTTTGTGGTGTATTCTATCACGTGGTTCGTCCCAGACATAGACATACCCCTTTGAAGTAGAAAAACCATAGTTATCCTCTCTATTCTCCTACCATCGCCCATATACTAGATTGCTCTACTCTCTATTCCCATATTATCACCCATTGTTATCTTACCTTTAATATTGTTCTTATTCAATTCTACCATCTTTCCTATTTACACCTACCTATCTATCTAGGTTAAGTTAGAGCGTAGATCAGTTCTCCCGTTTCCTTGTGGATACGATAAAACCTTTAACCGAGTAAAAGCTACAACGGTATCCGTGCGCTTGCGGATTTATCTGTGTGCGTATAAATACCATAGTACACTCTAGTGCCATGCTGGGGATGACAACCTAGTATTCAAGTGGTGTTAGCAAGTGTCAACACTGCTCCTACCCTGGGAGTACGTATTCCTTCATCCATTGCCATTATGTCTTATTCTACTTATCCAATAAAGCTTCAGTTATTTCAGTTAATACTCCTTGTTATTATCAGTGCATTAAAAAGGATGGCTGATCTAAAAAATGAGAAAAGAAAGAAAGAGGACAAAAGTCCCAATGCAAAAGAAAAGAAAGACAGCCAAGTCCTTATTCTTAGATTAGGGAGGTAAGTTATCCCCAAGGAGCAAATGTAGAATTAGATATTCAACCACTTCCATCCTTATCATCCACTACATCCACTCACATGCACATATGACTTGATTGTGTAATTAGTTTCTATGGATCCATGGTTTAACTATGCAAAAAATGTAAGTAGGTTTGAAGAGTCTTTCACACCTATGAGTTCCACATAAGCCAATTAGAAGTAGGGTGAGAGAGAGAAGGCAACTATGTCTTGCAAATACCACATATTCTAAGAGCTGAGAGAAGGCATACTCACTTGTCTTGGAGAGGATCCAAAAATACCACATATGAGAGACTAGAAAGTGTCATACGAGGAAACTCTGAGTTTTATTTGAAAATCTAGCAAAACTCTAGAATAATAGTTGATCAAACAATAAGTAGCATAGTGCTCGACTTCAACTACCCAAGATCTAAGTGATAGCTACAAGCTCCATGGTGAAAGGTAATATGGGTAAGTCCTTGTTTGAAAACATATGTACATGTGAGGCATGAAAGCACTATAGCAACTCCTGATCCATCACTGAGTCTATCTTTGCTCAGGGACAAGTAAAAGGAAAGCTTGGGGGAGTTTGTTGACAATAGATAAGTACCCTTTTTAACCAGCAACATAGCATGAGAAAGGATTAAAATGAGAATACTATCTAGCTATAGGGGTTATCACTAACAGAATTCCACAAGTTTTGGTGTTTATCTATTTCTGTAGGGGGTTATTGGAATAAGAACCAAAAGAGGTCCACATGTCAGATTTACATAGAGAGAACATGTGAAAAGTCAACTTAGGAATACTCTAGAAGACACAAGAAGGTAACCCTATGAAGTCTGGCCACCCTGGCAGCCAGCCAGGGGCGGGCGCCCCTGATAGGTGGGGCGGCCACCAGGCCCCTTCCACCAATCACGTGCAACCTCGCGGATCTTGCCTCCACTGACTTTGAGGATTAATCTTAAGCACACATTTTAGTCGGTTTGATCCAAGGGCTGTGGTGATTCCTAGGGGGGCTATAAATAAAGACCCTTACCCCCTGGAGGGAGGAGTTCATTATTCTCTGAGAAGATCAAGAGAAGAACTAGACAGAGAGGGGTCCCTCGAATGGATCTATCTCTATAGGATTCTTAGCCACCATCTCAATTAGATCTCTATAGTTCTTTAGCATAGCTACATAGGATTAGATCTAGAAGGAGTCAAGTTAATCTTGGAGTCTGGATCAATATTTAGTTTGTGGTAAACTCTTATTCTCTTTGTTATATTTATATTAGTTCTTGCTACTATATGACTTTGATCTATTTGATTATATCAGAATTGACTTTATTCAATTTCCTTATGTTCTCAACTATATTGTTCTTAGTCTACTTTGATTATATGCTTAGCGTAGCTAGATTAGAATTATGTTTATGCATAGGATTGTATAGCGCTTACTCATTAGGCCGATGGGTAGGTGATAGATATTGTATAGGCGAGGTGCCTAGACCGTATTTATCTGCAATTATCCCTTATAGTCTGGAGCTTGAG
The DNA here is from genome assembly GCF_000003195.3 of Sorghum bicolor. Lineage (NCBI taxonomy): Eukaryota > Viridiplantae > Streptophyta > Magnoliopsida > Poales > Poaceae > Sorghum > Sorghum bicolor. Next base: position 26,043,647 of record NC_012875.2, read on the forward strand.
GTAGATTGCGAGAGTGATAGTCCTATTGAGTCCTTTGTATTCCTTCTCCTCATTATAGGGTTTGTAGAGCACCATTATTACAGGGAAATTCTTGCTCTATTCATGATCTTTCTTGCTAATATCACTATGCATAGATATAACCTTTCTATTGATGATGTTAGGTGTACTTTCACTAATCAATGTATGCTTTGACAGTATAGTCAGAATACTTAGGATTTATTCTTTTAGACTATCCTAATACCATGCTAGTGCTATAGACTTAGAGTACTCTAATTGAGATGATTATCATGTTTATCTTATGGCAATGAATTCCTGGTTATCCTCTGTCACTTATTATTCATATTCATATATTTATCTTATGTGACACTCACCCAGCATAAGGGATAGATAAAGACATGGTTAAGGTCTCCACTGAATATATGCAGTGGTCATTGCTCATTATCCATTGCAAGTCCCTTCCCACTGGTAAAAATATAAATAACGATACCTAGAATACTCCTGGTTAAAATGCTACATCGGTGTTATCTGTACGCTTGTGGATCTTTATTTATTTATTTAATCATAGAAAAGCATACAAATTTAGTACTAGCACTTCTACATCATGTTAGGGATGACAACCTAGCTTGAGTGATGTTAAGTAATTTTGATGCCGTTGTTAGGGATAGGTTTAAAAGTCTATTTTTAGTAATTGTGTTAAGAAGTGTCAACACCTAGTCTTGATAGAAAGTTAGTTGAGCATCGGCTACCTATCAAACCTGGGTATCGACCCTTTAAACAAGCTCCAAGAAGGATGAAACCAGAGGTAATGGCCGATGTCAAAATAGAAATCACTCGATTGTATGAAGCAAAATTCATTTGACAGTGTCGATATGCTGAATGGATTTCTAGTGTGGTTCGTATGTATAAGAAAAATGGTAAAGTAAGAGTCTGTATTGATTATAGAGATTTGAATAAAGCTACCCCTATGGATAGTTATCCTATGCCTGTTGCTGATATGTTAGTCGATGCAATAGCAGGACATAAAGTGATTAGTTTTATGGATGGTAATGCTAGATATAATTAGATATTCATGGCAGAAGAAGATATTCATAAGACTGCTTTTAGTTGTCCTAGTGCATTGGGTTTATATGAGTGGGTAGTTATGACTTTTGGACTCATGAATGCCGGTGTAACTTATCATAGAGCAATGAATTATATCTTTCACAAGTTGATCGGCAAGATTGTTGAAATTCATATAGATGATGTAGTTGTGAAATCCATGGTTATCAAGAACATTTGGAAGATCTCAAAAAAGCTCTTATGTGTGCTAGAAAGCATGTATTGAGGATGAATCCACATAAGTGTGCCTTTGAAGTATCAACTGGACAGTTCTTGGGTTTCATGGTGCATGAAAAAGGGATTGAAGCTGGTCAGAAGAGTTTTGAGGCAATTAGCAAAATAGTATCTCCAACTTCAAAAACTGAGTTGCAATCTTTGATCAGCAAATTTAATTTTGTTAGAAGGTTTATTTCAAACTTATTAGCTAAGATTTTTTCATTCTCTGCATTGTTGAAATTGAAGAGTGATCAAGAATTCAAATGTGGGAACGGACAACAAAAGGCATTTGAAGAGATTAAGGAGTATATGAAGTCTCTGCCAATTTTAGTCCCTCCTCAGAAGGGAAAGCCTTTTAAGTTGTACGTAGCAGTTGGTGACCATACTATTGGATCGGCTTTAATACAAGAATTTGAAGGAAAATAAAGAGTTATCTTCTATTTAAGTAGAAGATTATTGGATCCAGAAACTAGATGTCTCCCATTGAAAAGATATTTTTATGTTTGTACTTTTCATGTACTAAACTTAGGCATTATTTGTTATCTTTGGAGTGCACGGTGGTGTCCAAGTTTGATGTGATCAAACATATGCTATCTATGCCTATTTTGAATGGGAGGATTGGTAAATGGATTCTTGCATTATCAGAATTTGATTTGAGATATGAATCGGCTAAGGGAGTTAAAGGTCAAGCTATAACCGATTTCATTACTCATCATTGAGAAGGGGAGGTAACATTGTTGGAGTTAACTCCTTGGGCTTTGTTATTTGATGGATCTACTTATTAGCAAGGAGGGGGTGTCGGCATTGTGTTGATTTCTCCACAAGGGATGAGTTTTTAATATGCTATTCCTATAAAACTGACATCTACTAATAATCAAACAGAGTATGAAGTTGTTCTTAAAGGTATTCAGCTTCTGTATTGTGACAGAACCGCCCAATGTATACAAGTTTAAGTACGACTGTCCCCATTAATCACGTTGACACGCGCATACTCTCACTTATATAAATCCGGTAGTCTGCCGAGTGTCACGAAGGACCTCAGTAAATCAACGTTACACCAAGATCGCAGGATTAAGCAAATACACATCACATACACAGAGATTTACAGTGGAAATAATATTACAAAAGAGTTCACAAATAATAGTACAAGTTTGGATTTTCCAAATTGATTAGAAAATAACATAGCTTTCAAATGATTACAATAACATAAGTTTCAAATACATTGCTAGCATAAGTGACATCCTCTGACAAAAGCATGTAGATGAGAACACTATATAGAATCACCGAGCCCACCAACGGTTAGCCACCATCCTTAGCAGACTGAAGACTTCACCTGCAACATGGTGGGATAAACCCTGCGTACTCGTATGTACTTAGCTAGACTTACCTGACAGGAGAGAAATAAAAGACTCTCAAGGATATACAAGGCTTATTTGGTGGCGTTGGTTGGATAGCATAACTTTGCCAAAAAGAGCATTACTATCATGAGTCCTTACTTTCAATCTTTTAATCAATATTTTAGCATCATGTTCAGTTAAACTACCATAGCTAGATTTTGCACCTATCCTATAGCAACCACTTGATTAATAAGCATCACATTAATAACCATATCCAATTTATCATGTAGCCATCATCATCCTCATAACCATTATGTTTCATTTACTGTATCTACGTTACCGCTGCACAAGTCAAGTTCTCACTATCCGGGAGAGACAGCGATTCAAATTGATTCCTATCCAGCTGGAGGGGTATTCCTAGCACTCACCCAAGCATACCTCACGAAGGCAGCTTTAGATCACCATTAGCAAAACTCAGGACTAAGTTGTGGGTTCGATCAGCGCCGCACCCCCAGGGACGACAATCTGGTAGGGTTAGGACTCTAACCTGACACCTCGGTCTTACACCATTGACTCCCCGCACATACTTACTACCAACTGGGGTGCGCACTCAAACAGAACAGGGTATCCGGCCTGAGTTGACTCATAGGCTTCACGGTCGGAATGACTTATCCGGTCAACTAAGTGTCAGGCATGGGTTCAATATGACAAGAGGACGTACAGCATATCGGTCCTTAAACGACATAGGCGGGGATAGATCCTCACTCAAGACCTCCATGCCTTGTTGCTTCACTATCGTTCTCCTGCCCGGTCTCCATTCATTCTTAACATATGGTTATTTCCACGATAGCAACTATAGCCAACCATGATCAGGTATCCACCTATGTCTCGCAGAGCCTTTTACCTGTATGCCATTATAAAAGATTGACCAAACCAGGAGGCCACTAAAAAGTTGTTTCGCACCGCTGTGTCCAACTTCATCTTCGACAATACCTGTGTGCCATTGCGTCCCTATTCCGTTAGTTTTCTTCTATTTAAGAGATCTGATACGTGGGTCCTGGATAGCATAATGTCCTTTTTACCCCTCCTGTTATTTAAGACAGAGGAGCAAGGGCTTCTTGACCACCGGAGATAGCCTCTTTCCCCGAGCTCCCGGAGCCTCATCTGGCCCATGAGCGCCGCCGCGCTGCTGGTCCAGAGCACCATGCCGGGTACATGATTGGGGCCGGGCGAGGCGACAGCGACGCCCGCGACCGCGTGCGGAGGTGGCAGCCCACGCGTCCCCGCCGCCGAAGCGCGCCTGGCGGCGGCCGTGAGCCCGCCACGCGACGACTGCGACGCTCGCTCGCACTGGGCCCTGGTACGTCCGTCCAGTACACAGACCGCGACGGCGACGACCCCTGTGTGCACCGATGCGCGTGCAGGGACATGCATCGCCGGCGCCGAAACACGGCCTCGTCCATAGCTGGTTTTTGGTTCGACAGATAGAGACACTAGTACGTACTATTTCATAGAGAAACACTGATTTGTTCTCGGCGTTCGTGTCGCTTGCTGCTATAACTTGCACGCTCGGTGACTGGCAACTTGGCTTGGCCTCTTTGGCTTTGATCTGTGCTTGTCCTAATGCCCTGCCATTGTGCATGTTAGTCACTTCTATTAATCATAATCAATTGAAATGGATGGAAGGTCCCTGCGAATTAAGTGACGCCAATACTTTAAAAAACAAAACAGTTTCAACTAACGTTCCTTCTAGGTTCTCTCTCTTTCTAAAAAAAAAACTAACGTTCCTTCTATGCTTCGTTTCAATGGACATATCAGATGGTGGACTCCTGAGAGCATTTTAATTATGGATTTTGCATTTTGTTTTAAAAAAATTGAGGAGAAGAGCTATTTGGTTCGGAACTTCGAGCCAACACTGGAGCTACCAGATCTGCCATGTCAATTGTGCATGTCCACGTTAAAGATGTACTCCTTCTAGAATGGCACATGGGTATAGCCGAAGATGAAGTTGGACAAGGGCATTCAAGTCTATTGCCAGGCCACTTAACTGCCGTTAAGCTTCAAAATGGACGGAATGGCACACGGGTATAGCCGAAGATGAAGTTAGACATAACGGTGCGAAACAACTTTTTAATGGCCTCCTGGTTTGGTCAATCTTTCATAATGGCATACAGGTAAAAGGCTCTGTCTCGCAGGTTACAGGAAATCACCTAGCTTGTACCAAGCTAAGCATGGCTAAGCATAGAACGTCTTCCTTATACTAGTAAGGGTTCAAGTTGTTATATATAGTGGACAAGGTAGGAAATATACACCAACGGTTTCATTCAACTCCTATCACCTAATGCATCATACAAAGTTATACTCTTGTGATTTTATAAAAGAAAGGGTAGGAGACTTAGAATGCTCCAGGGCTTGCCTGGAATCTGACACAAGTCAGTTAAGTTAGCTTGCTCCGTCTTGACGACATCTAAGGCCACAACACTTGCTCAGTCCTCTCATCATCCAGATAGGTCAACCATCACATCCTTCACGTGGTTCATCTAGCGTACCTAAATGAGATGCAAGATACAAGTGTATGAACACATAGAAGTGCAATAAACAAAGTATCACACACCGAAAGCAAGGCACGAGCATGGTTCCACTAAACATACTTAAGCACTTCACATTGCTTAATTTAAACATCACACAAACCTTACTAAGATAGAAAAGAATGCAACCAAGCATATCAGGCATGGCACACATGTTTCACAAAATCTCAGGTGTATTAACTTGGCCATTATCAAAGACATGAGTCACACATAGCAATATACCAAGCAAACCACTATAAAAGGAATCTGCCATTTTTAGGACTGCTAACAGCAGCTGAGTAAATAAATCATAACTGGAGTTCTACAGATCCAAAATTAATGAAACAAGACATTATGGAAAGCTTATAAAATTTTATACAATTAATATTTAATCATCTTAGCATGATTAGTAAGCTAACTAAGTCAAACATGCATATTTACAGAATCTGGTCCAGGAATTCCAGAGAACAAGCATTTTGACAGGTAAACTTTATACCCTTATAACTCACAAACCATTTAGCCAAAAGATATGAAACTTTAATACAAGCTATATAAAAGATTTATCTACAACTTTTATATAGACAAGTTTTACAGCAAACATCATTTATAGAAAGGAATTAGTTGCACAATCAAAACTGCTCATGTTGCCCCAAACAGTAGGGTACAAATAAAGACAGAAAACTGATAGACACTTCAAGCAAGCATAACTGGAGTTACACAACTCCAAAAGACATGCAAGATGACATTCTGGAAAGCTTAATATATTATCTATATTTCATCTTTAGACATCAAAGCATGATTCTCAATTAAGCTGGTTGAAATTATAATGTTTCAGAATCTGTCCCTGACAAACAGAGAGCAGCCATTTCTGGGACCCAAATTTGAACAGATATGACTCAAAAACCATAAGGCCAAATGCCACCAAATTTTGACATCAGCTAGATGGATGAATTATCTACAACTTTGCTATAAACAATATTGCCAGAAAACATCATTTACAAATTGTAATCCAAACAGTTCTAGAAACTGTCCAGAAACAACAATTGCAAACAATTAATTATTAACTTATGTTTCAAATATGCATTTGAACACAACCATTGTTACCAACAGTTTGCACATATCTAAAGAACACCAGAAAACATAGTGGTAATTACCAAATAAATTTATTTAATGTCTTTCTTAATTTATTTGGATAATAAGGTGAATTAAATAACATATAACAAAAATGCTCAGTAAATTCCTCCAAAATTACAGTAGCTTCTACATACTATCCATAGTCTAGTGCCCAAATTTCATAGCATTTGAATCAACATAGCAACATATATGAAAAAGACAAATTGCTATTGCAATTAACCATGTGAGTGCAAGATAAATGCATAAATCATATTTTCATCAAACACATGACCATATTATATGCCAACATGATACAAAAATATCATAGAATTGTACTGGAACAACATTTTCCATTTTTCCATTTTTATTTATAATTATAAACCATTTATCATGCCTTAAGCAAGTTAAATCAATAACTCAATCATACTGCAACAAACATGTAACACTCCAGTGTTATGGTTGCATCCTTTCACATGCATAACATGAGCATGATCATCTTCATAAGCATACTATGATCATCATTCACCTTGGGTCATGTCATTTTATGCACAAGTGTGTTTTACTTGCTTAATTATGCTCTATATGCCTATGTTTGTTTATGCCATGCTCTTGTTTGTGTTTTAGGCCTTGGTAAATAGTTCATCTATGCTTAACTCAACCTTTGGAACAATGTTCATGTTGGTCATGTCTCCAAACTATGTCTCTAAGTCATACTTTCAGTCATAGGCCCTATAAACCTCTTTTGGTTAGGCTTTTAAAAAGTGTTTCATAAAATGATTGCATGTCAAAACTTCCTAAAGCAAAGTTGTATCAAATTTTATAAGAAACAAAAGTTATTTGATGGCCATATCATGAAAATGAACACAACTTTCCCAAAAAGTGCTTACAAGGCAGAATTGGGGGCTGTTTTGGCACTTAGCCAAATTTTGCTAAGTCCTGGCGCCACTAGTTTGGCTGATCGATTTTGGAAGCTTCATATCTTTTCATCCAGGCCGAATTGGTCTTTGCTCTAGTTGACAAACTTGTAGAACTCAGTTAATACTCCAAGAATGTCAACTACACCATCTCCTAATTCGCCATCGTTTGGAAGATAATCAACACCAAAGTAGCTCTGTCAGATAGCAATGCGAACTCTGAATGGACATCATCCCCGTCGACGTGGCCGACCGGCGGTAGCATTTCGGTGACATTTGGCGTCCATCCACCGTCTCTGGCCTCACTCGTCAGTGCTGAAGGCGTGCATGACCTCCACGGCGTCACCCTCGAGCACCTGGACACGTCCACTCATTGCCAACGAAGCGGCACAACATCGGAGTTACTTAAGTTATTACAACACAAGTTCGAAGTAGCGGAAGCAACATAGTTTTCACACACACATTTCATAAGTTCTTGTTATTGACAGAGTCTCATCACATCTACCAAAAGCATCAGGGTACGAAGTTGTTAGAGAACCGTGCCCAACGGTTTAGTCCTCATCCCAGCGGGATGAAGAGAGGTCTTGCATAAGCCATCATAGAAGACATCATTTGCAAAAGGTGGGAATATGGTTATTATTGTTTGCTAATAATCAAGTGAAGTGCTTAGTCTAGGTGCTCATATAGTGGTAGGCTAATGAAAATCAATATGATGCTTAGAAGAATGGTTTACTCTCCAATCTAAGCTTTTGGCAAAAAGATAGGAGTCAAGCCAGCTACACTTTATACTCAGCTTTACATGATCCTTGGTGTCTTTGAATTTGGTTAGACGGGTAAGTCTAGCTGAGTACATCCTCGTACTCAGGGTTTATTCCCACCTGTTGCAGATGATGTCTTCTATGATGGCTTCTGCAAGACCTGTCGTCATCCCGCTGGGGATGAGGACGAAACCGTTGGGCACGGTTCTCTAACAACTTCGTACCCTGATGCTTTTAGTGGATGTGATGAAACTCTGGCAGTAACAAGAACTTATGAAATGTGTGTGTGAAAACTGTGTTGTAATAACTTAAGTAACTCCGATGTGGTGCCGCTTCGTCGGCAATGAATGAACTATGTAACATTCGCTGTATTGTGTTGAACTATTACAATCTTGGTATGTCGCAAGGTTGGTTTGAAGTCCTTCGTGATTTCGGTTGACTACCGGGATTATATGAGCTCAAGTCTGGAAACTTGATTGCTAGTTCGATCATTTCTATACTTGAACTCTTATAATTTGGTCGGTTCTACGACAAAACATTTATGCAAATTTTACCATACATCAAACATAACATGAGGAGCATCCCATAGAAATTTCACTTCATTCAGAGTTCTACAGCAAAGGATTCCAAAAAGTACTCATTTGCTATTTTATGATTTTTCTAGCATTTACTATGATTTTCTAAAGGTCAGCCAGTTTCCTACAAAACTATCACAAACAGGTCCTCACAGCACTATTCATCTGAGTCATGTGTTATGCAGAAAACCCCCTGGGTTTAGTCGAATTTCAATCCGAGGTCCCTAGTCACGAGGAAAAAAAAAGGACCTCGCCGGAGCTTCCTATTTCGGCCGGCTGAGGCCTCATCGGCGGCGATGGAGTGCTGGGGGAGCATCTCCAGGCTCGTGCGCACCCGATGGCAGTCGCAGACCGACGAGAGGTGGCTCGTGTCCTCCTGGCCACATGCATGGACGGCCCGACGGCGGCTGTGCCGGCGGCGCTGGCCCTCCGGCGGCACTTGCGCAGAACGAGCGTGTGCGTGGGGTGGGGCAGGATGAGGCGAAGTTGGTGGTGCACGCGGCCACGGCTATGGGGGCTTGTAGCAGCGAGAACGGCCATGGGTAGAGCTTGCTAGCTGCTCCCATGGCGAGCGTGCCCACGACGACGAGAGCAGGCTAGGAAGCGAAAGAATGGGGGGCAGCCGAGCCCTCCAGCACTGTTCTGTATTGGGATGAGGATGAGGACGATGCAGGGGCGCGTGGCGATGGGCAGCACGCATGGCAGCCATGCAAAGCGACCACGTCGACATTCTGTCGAACACGTGGCGTGCGCTAGAGTAGCCGAGGTGGGAGGCGTTTTTGGGCTCCTTCCGGGCCCATTTGGACTTTGGGCCAAAAACAAAGTTTGTTCTATTCAACCTTTGATTAAGAGTGCAAAGCCATTAGAGTAACAGATTAAGAGATAACATGATGCCAATCCTTGAGTGTCAATGAATTGATAGCGATTAGCAAAACTCAAAATTAAAGACCAAAACAAATTCAAACTAGTGTCATCTTTTTGTACACTCTTGTCCACATTGTATACTCCAACTTTTATTAAGGGGTCAACTCAAGTTGTTTAACAAAATTTGGAGAACACAGAATACCAATGTGATGAACTACAATCCTAGACTTAGAAATTTGAAGTGCTAGAAATTATAGCAGATTCAATTTTGTGGGTCATATTTGACATGCTTAGAAGAAGATTCAGACCTGGGCACTTTAACAAAGTTTGTAGCATATAAACTATACTACAACCTTTACTAAAGGACCTTGTACTGGTTCAGCCTGGGCTGCAAGATACAAAGCTCCCCACTAGGGTATTCAAAACTAAAACACAGCCAAATTCTTGAGTGACAAAACAGCACTGCATTGAATCTTGTAAGCTCAATTTGACTAGGTTAGGTACCAAACTAGCTCTTGACCATTAAACAAAGTTTGTTCTACAGAAGCCAAACTACAACTTGTCGGTGTTTTCCCCACGGGAGGTCACACCAACGAGTAAACTTGTGTGCGTGCTCCCTTTCCCAGATGGTGATGCAAGTAAACACAGAGATTTATCCTGGTTCGGGCAAGAGAAGGCCCTACGTCCAGTGGGGGAGGGAAGTTTGTATTATCTTGCACCTAAGTGCTTGTACAGGGGCGAATACAAGCGTGCTATGGAGTATGGGAGGTCTACTGCATATGTGTGTAGTGTTGCGTGTGTCCAATCTATTCCCGGGTCCTTCCTTTTATAGCTCCAAGGAGGGACCTAGGGTACATGTATAGGTGTCAGTGTAGGGGTCGATAGAAGCATGGCGCGCTGACCTACTCGAGGCCTCCGTACCGGCGTGGTCTCGAGCCATCCCGTCTCGGTAGCTTGATGATGATTACGCGTGCTCCTGTATCCTGCTCTGCGTGCCGTCTTGGGCTGGTCCACCGGTCGCATGCCTGTACGATATGGCGACAGATCCGGCGGAGTGGTTGCAGCGTTGTCAGTCGACGCCCGACTCGTCCCCAAGAAGGAACCATGTCTGGTCGAGGGTCATACGCCGTGCCACGCCCCAATATCTGGAGCGCTGACCTTGGTTGTCTCGAGGGGGTCCTGATTAGACGTTCCATCCCTGTTTCTCGCGTCCTGACACGCCCTAGGTCGTTTGGTGGGGAAAGCTGCAAAAAGAACGACGGGACGGGTGCCTGTTCCCTATCACGCTTCCCGTGACCAGTGTGTTAGGTGGGGAAGCGTCAGGCGCATTAAATGCCCTGGCTCTCGTGCGCGCGTCAGGCGGCGGGCGGCGTCCTTGCGCTCGACGCCTCCCGGTTCGCGCGAGCCCGTTTCCGTTTTCGACGGTAGCTAGCGCTCGACCCCTGATTGATTTGCTCGACGCTATTTCCGTCTTTGAGGCTGCGGTCGTCTACGACCGCACACATGTATGACCAGAGCGTCGAGTTGAGGGCCTCGACCTGCGTACGGGTAATCTCGTTATGTGCATCGGTGAGGGTAGCCCTTAATGATACCCTCGACACAACTTTTATTTGAGGTCAAACCTCAGAACTAGTGCCGAAGTCAAAGTTTCACTTTGGTCAAGGTAGTAACTTGATAAAGCTCAAACTAAGGTTTAGGCCAATTGAAGGATTTTCTGGGCACAAGATCAACTTGAACCCTTCATGACTTTTGTTGTAGAGTTCATCTAGAGTCATTTGGGCAAGGTTGCAAAGATTAGTTCATGACTCATGGTTCCTTTCACTTAATGAGGTCATTCCAACAAGCATGTAACTTATCATTTCATGTGACCTTTTGATTTCAAACTTCATGAAACTTTTTGAGTGTTGATATTTGGGAACGCAATAAGGAATTGATCCGCAAGCGCACGGATATCGGTGAGCACTTCACCCGGGAGGTTATCCAGAGTTATCATATTTATATTTTTACCACTAGGAGAAAGAGTGCATCTGACTAACCGGTCTATTACTACTAACCTTTAGGCACAAAGAATGTCTTTCGATGTGAGTGATAAATAGAGAAGACTGCAACCGTAGTCTCCTTCTAACCTTGGTAAGGATGATCTACTGTTCTAATGGGGAGGCTAACGGAATCTAGACACCACAAAGGATGTTCAACCCGCACCTATAAACCCTATCCTTCCTGCTAACGAGATGTGATCTACAAAGGTAGCTCGGAATTGTCACGTTCCTCACTACTACCACGGTCCAGCTAGTCAGGGAATATCTATGAGTACCCCAGCCTAAACACCACGTTTACGCCAGCAATGATTACTCTAAAATCTACGCGAAGAGATTAAAGTAAACTCATAAACCATAAGAACAATAAACAAGAACTTACTAGAATTTAGAAGTCGAATTACTGAAGAAACTAGAAAGAAGAGGTTTTACATGTCTTCTACCTTACATTGATTGCTAAGCCTAAAAAGAAATATTAATTAGAGAAGAGGTTTTCCTTCGAGGGCACCCCTCAGTCTCTATGATAATTTCTTCATGTCTTCTCCAGGGGCCAGGGGGCTTTGCTTATATAGTCCTCCCCTTCTATGCGTTTTTGGGTCGATAGGCGAGGTGGTACTATGTTTTTCTTGATCCAATAGGTCGGTGGAATATCCCGAGCAAAAGAGTCCTGATTTGGCTCCAACAGGGGGGCGGGCGCCCAGGCTACCAGGGCGGGCGCCCTGGGCCTGGCCCAGTTTCGCCTCCGCTTCGGTCTCGTGGCTTCTGGAGTCTTCTAGATGATGAAAAATTACGCGATGCGTTGATATCTCTATGTAATCCCGACATGTGGGCCTTTCTTCCTTATTTCCTGATAACCCCCTGCAGAAACAGATAAACAACAAAACTCGTGGAATTCTGTCAGATCAAACCCTAATTCTAGGTGATGGTTGCATATTGGTCCTTTCTCTTGTTTATTTGATAATTAAAATTGATACTTAAGAACCGTCAACAAATACCCCCATACTTAGGCTTTTACTCGTCCTCGAGAAAAGGATGGTTAAGAAAAATATCTGGGGTAAACATTTAAAAACATTCTTTATATAATTGCAGGGTGTTAAAAATTCACTGTGTACCATAGTCAGGGATGTATATGGTTAAGAGTAAAGATCCTTTCTTCTCAATCCTGCCACTTGGAGTTTTTGTATATTTTTGAAAGAAAGTTAGCATACCTTTTTATCCTCATAGGTTCTCTCAGATCACTCATTATTTTTTATATATATCTCACTGAGGCTGTTTTATTTTGCAAAAATTCTCAAGCATACTTACTTTGCATTTATTGCCTAATCAAAACGGGATCCGAGGAGGGGAATGTCATACTCTTAGATCAAAGACTTTGGAAATTAAAAACTTTGTCAACTCTTGCTGGCATATTGCTTATTAGAGGGACCAAGGGCTATCATTTTTTTTAAGTGGATACTGAGGTACCCCTAATTCTACTGCCGGACACTTGTCCATTTTTCTACGAGGTTGTCCAGCACTTGCTCCTTTTTATTTCCTCGAAATATTTCTATTTTTGCATAGCCCATGCCTCTAATGCAATAATACTTCGGAAGAGTGAATCTTACTGAAATAATATCTTGATCTTAGGAGCATGATAAATCTCTCAACAAGGGTCTAACTCATTTTGAACAAACTCAATAGAGAGCAGATAACTTTTATAATCATAATTAATATTTTTAGTTTTATTAGGCATATAAAACACTGAGGATGGTAGCTAGAAATTTGAATATTTTGAAATAAATTCTCCAAGCAACAATGATATCAAGAATAAGAAACTCATACTCTATCATCACATATTCCAATTGACTTAAGTAACACAGGGTTTTAAAATGATTTTATAATAATTGCAAGTTTTTAGGAAATATCACAGATTGAGATTAATCATGATTAGAAATATTTTAATCCTTTTATTTTATCATGTCGGAAACAGTAATCTGCATAATCCAGAATAAATGTATGTGTAAAGTAAAGTGTGCAAAGTGTGTACCTGAATTGAGGAGTGGTGTAGTCGGAGTGTGTTTAGCATGTCGAGGGATCTCCCCCATACTTGTTTTCTGCTTTCTTGCACAAAAATAAAGTAGAGACACACAAGACATAATAATAATAATAATACTCTTTATTGATCTTGAGGCATTTAGTACAAAAGACTGATAGCAAACTGATAATAATAGTAAACTGATGATAATAGCAAACTTAAACCGAATTTAAAGATAAATAACTAAGATGCATTGCCTCAAGGTCTCATCTAGATAACTTAACGGCGCTCTAATTCCTTGATCTTCTTGTTGGCACTGGCAAGATCCTGCCTAAGGCCTAGTATAATAGTGTTGTGGTTAGAGAGCTGCCTAGTGAGGGAATTAATCGATGACTGGAGGTCTATGATAACTCTATCTAGCCTGCGAACTTCCTCATCAATATCCATTATAGTCTTGCGACGCTTGGGAGGTGTCTCAAAAGCATTGAGAGAGTGCTTCGGGGCTGCCTTTGGAGGGATGAAACGGACTTTGGCTGCTCTAATCCCTTCAAAGTAAGGCCTTTCCTCCTCTGTAGTGTAGCGAATACTGCTGATCTCGCCGCTCTGGTTGGTCTTGACTCCAACGACCCTCTCATTGGGTCTAGGTGGAAGGATCCTTGTGCCGGTTGGCACCTTGATGGTGGTCTTCGTCTTGGATGATGATCCTGTGAGGAGTAGGGGTTGTGGTGGTGCGGTGAGAACTGGTTGAGCATGGTAAGATTAGGCGGAGCTGCGTTGGCGTAATGGCATGGCTTCTAGCTGACGCTCTGTGTTGGCCGGGACGAGAGCACGGGCATCGGGGTCTTCCACAGGCTCCATGTTGAGGTTGAAGGGGACGACTTCCCAATCGTCGTGGTACTTGTCGGCCATTGGAGTAGCATGGAACTAATGAAATTTTAATTGAAGTGGAGCTAATCAAGCTCTAATTGAAGGAGAGAAAGCTTGGTGGCTTGGTATTTGAAAACTGAGGTCAGGGGTCCGTTTATATAGGGGTCAAAAGGGTGCCTCTATGGGTTGTTCGGGTTGCTCCCGTCGATGTGCGTGCAAAACTTTCCATCTGAGGGATTATTCGGATCACCCTAAGTGCATTTTCCATAACAGAGAAAGTCGGGACCGAGAGGGAACAGGGGCTGGGCGCCCGCCCACTTGACATGGGCGCCCGCCCTCTCTCTGGCCCCTCTGTGGGCCCACTTCTCCGAGCGTGTTTCTAGATGCGAAATTATTTAGAAAAATATATATATGACCCAAAACCATCAGACCAAAAATATCGGGCTCTAATTCTCCATGGGAAGGTAAAAATGGACTACGTCTATTTCTTCAAATTCCTCATTGGGCTCTAAAAATAATTTAAGACGTTGACCATTTACCTTGAATAACGTACCTTCGCTGTTTTGAAGTGTGATAGCTCCGTGGGATGATGAATTGATTACCTTGAATGGTCCTTCCCATTTGCTCTGGAGTTTTCCATGCCTGAAAAGCTTCACCCTGGAATTAAAAAGTAATACCTTATCTCCGGTTGTGAAATCCTTCTTGATTCTCTTGTCATGCCACCTTTTGACTCTTTCTTTGTAGATTTTTGAATTGTGATATGCCTTCTCTCGCCATTCTTCCAATTCTGATAGTTGCGTTCTTCTATAATCTCCAGCAACATGCAAGTCCATATTCCATCTCTTTATGGCCCAGTGTGCTTTGAACTCTAGTTCAACAGGTAGATGGCAAGTCTTCCCGTACACCAATTGGTATGGAGACATTCCAATTGGGGTCTTGTATGCTGTTCGGTATGCCCAGAGTGCATCGGGTAACTTGTCTTTCCACGCCGTTCCCATTTCATTTACTGTCTTCTGAAGAATATTCTTGATTTGTTTGTTGGAAGTCTCTGCTTGGCCACTTGTCTGAGGATGATAAGGGGTAGCGACGTTGTGACGGATTCCATGTCTTGATAGATATTGCTTGAAGCGTTTGTCGATGAAGTGTGCTCCTCCATCACTTATCACTACTCTGGGGACTCCAAATCTTGGAAATATAATTTCTTCAAACGTCCTCTTTGAACTGACGTTGTCGGCATGCTTGCAAGGTAATGCTTCTACCCACTTGGAGACATAGTCAACCGCCACCAAGATATACTCGCACTTCTTTGATGGAGGAAATGGACCCATGTAGTCTATTCCCCAGACATCAAAGAGCTCAATCTGAAGGTTGTTGGTGAGTGGCATTGCATCCCTTGTACTTATGTTTCCGTTCCTTTGACATGGCCCACATCTTCTGATATATTGCTTCGTGTCTTCATATATTGTAGGCCAATAGAATCCACACTGCCAGATCTTTGAATGTGTACGGAATGCTCCATAGTGACCTCCATATGGTGATGAATGACATCTGTCGATGATCTTCCATCCTTCCTCAGTGGTCACACATCTCCTGAGTAAGCCGTCAGAGCATACTCGGAAGAGGTATGGCTCATCCCATATATGTGAACGACTTTCTTGAATAAGCTTCTTCTTGTTTGCTCCTGGTGGTACATACCCTGAAACCATAAAATTAACAATGTCTGCATACCAGGGGTCAGACCTGTTAATCCCGTAGAGCATGTCGTCCCGGAGTGAATCATTGATGGGGGTTTCCTGTGGACTCTTAAAATACATTATAGACAAGTGATCAGCAACAGAATTTTCTACTCCCTTTTATCTTTTATTTCTAAGTCAAATTCTTGGAGTAATAAGATCCATCTAATCAGGCGAGGTTTAGCATCTTTTTTAGTGAGCAAATATTTTAGTGCAGCATGATCAGTGTAAACAATTATTTTAGCTCCAACTAAATAAGATCTAAATTTATCTATGGCAAAGACAACAGCCAGAAGCTCTTTTTCAGTGGTTGCATAATTAAGTTGAGCTCCTGTCAGAGTTTTACTGGCATAAGCAATTGCATGATGCTTTTTATTTTTAGTTTGTCCCAATACTGCCCCCACAGCATAATCACTAGCATCACACATAATTTCAAAAGGCAACGACCAATCAGGGGGTTGAATGATTGGTGCAGAGATGAGTGCTTTCTTTAATAAATTGAAAGATGTTAGACATGCATCATCAAATTCAAAAGGAGCATCCTTGGCTAGCAAAAGAGTAAGTGGTCTAGCAATAAATGAAAAATCTTTTATGAATCTACGATAAAAACCAGCATGGCCAAGAAAGCTTCGAATTCCTTTTATGTTCACAGGTGGAGGTAGTTGTTCAATTACTTCAATTTTAGCTTTGTCTACCTCAATACCTCTTTCAGACACTAAGTATCCCAGCACTATTCCTTCCCTAACCATAAAATGACATTTTTCCCAATTAAGGATTAAGTGCTTTTCTTCACATCTTTGCAAAACCTTGTCTAAGTTTTCAAGACAACTATCAAAAGTTTTTCCATAAACAGAGAAATCATCCATGAAAACTTCCATAATCTCTTCAATCATATCACAAAATATAGACATCATGCATCTTTGAAAAGGAGCTGGTGCATTACATAACCCAAAAGACATTCTACGGTAAGCATAAGTTCCATATGGGCATGTAAAAGTGGTTTTGCTTTGATCATCGGGATGGATCGGGATTTGATGATACCCTGAATATCCATCTAAGAAACAAAAGAACGAATGGTTTGCTAACCGCTCTAGCATCTCATCTATAAAAGGTAAAGGAAAGTGATCCTTTCTCGTGGCTTTATTTAGTTTTCTATAGTCTATGCACATCCGCCATCCTGTGACGGTGCGTTGCGGAATTAGCTCATTCTTTTCATTCATAATAACTGTCATGCCTCCCTTTTTGGGCACAACTTGTACTGGGCTCACCCACTCACTGTGCGGCACAGGATATATAATCCCTGCATGTAGCAACTTTATAACTTCCTTTTTAACTACCTCTCTTATAGTGTTGTTAAGTCTACGTTGGGGTTCTCGAGAGGGTGTAACAGAAGGATCTGTTGGAATACGATGTGTACAAATCATAGGACTGATTCCTGTAAGATCTTGAAGTGAATAGCCAAAAACCGAGTGATGTTTCTCAAGGATGGTCATTAATCGCAGAGTTTGATCCTGAGTGAGTTTATCGCTAATGATCACAGGGAACTCTGGATTATTGTTTAGGAAAGCATAGGTAAGACCGGGTGGTAAAGTTTTAAGTTCTATGGGGGGTCTAGGTGTTTCTGCAAACTCATCTAAGGGTTCAGGATCAGAAGGTTCGTCCTCTTCTTCAGTGAAGAAAGGAGTTTCGTCTTCTAAGTCTGGTTCATCTAAAAGCTCTAGAGATGCAGCCTTTACTTCCTCCATAGGATGAGGCAAAAGATATGACTCGGCCTTATTGTTTAAGGAGTGTGAAATTATTATTGGGAATTTAAAGGTTTTTCCAAAAGAAATGTGTAGCTTTCCAGTATGACCTTCATAAAGGAGTCTTCTAAAAGGTTGTCCTATCAACAGGTCGAAGTCCCATGTATCAAAGATATAGAAGTTCAAATGAACCATGGAGCCTTCTATCGTAAGAGGTAGGATATTAATAATTCCAAGACTGGGGACTAATCGTCCCGAAGATTCCTTTATGACCTTTGTTGTGGGGGTTAAGATAAGATTTTTAAATAGTTTAAGTGCAAAGGATTCAGACATAATGTTGATCCCCACAACAGGATCATAGAGAGCATTAAATCGATCAGAATTATAAGCACAGCGTATAGTTATAGAGGGTGTGTCCAAACGGATCACATCAGAGGAAAGCTCTGATTCCTCCAACCATTCGCTACTCATTACTGAGATAAGCTCTCTCAATTGATATTCACTTGGTAAATAAATGCTAAACTGGCCGTTTTGGGGTTTGTCAATAGAATGGTAGTTTGAAATATTTCCAAAATCGGCAAAAAGATCGGATTCTATATCCAGCATGAAGTCCGGTGGTGGAATTTCTTCCTCTTGTGGCTCAAAACTTGGAATAGCTAAAGTAGATGAAGAATTTGGCAGAGTGTCTACTTCGGCTTCGTAGGTTTCATCGTGAAGGGTATTATCCATCTCAGCTTCTAGGATTCTATCTAGGATCACTCTTGCTTCATCAGCAGGGATGCGAAAGAAAGAACCTCTAGACATTGTATGAAGCATTTGTTTGTGTTTTTTCTGAAGACCTCGAAAAAAGTGAAATAAAAGAACAGGGTCTTCAAGATTAAGGTTTGGACTAGATTCTAAAAGACCAGAAAAACGTTTCCAAGATTTTCCCAAAGTTTCATTATCTTTTTGTTTAAAAGATAGGACTTCGAGTCTAAGGTCGGCTATACGGTCAAGGGAATAGAAATCTAGACAAAAGTTGGCTCGTAAAACTCCCCATTCACCTTGTTGTTGACTTACCTTCTGACTGTACCATTGTCTAGCTTCTCCCCTTAGAGAAAAAGGAAAAAGCTTCCAACGTAAAGTCTTATCAGAAATGCCTTCAATGCGAAGACAATCACATGTTTGCTCAAAATCTCTAATATGAAGGTAAGGGTTTTCGTCTTCCTTTCCCGAAAAAGATAGGTTTTGAATCATGGCAATCAACCTAGAACTTAACTTATATTGGGATGTTTGGATAGGCTGTGATGATTCCCATGGTAAAAGGTCAGTTGCTAAAGGGATTGCAGACTCATGGATCGATTTAGAATTTTGGTTTTCCATAAGGTAAGAATAAAGAAAATAAAGGATATAAAAGATAAGAAAAGATAAAAGTATAGATACAAGCTAGTAGCAAGACACAGGTTATCTCAGCAACCGTCTTTCTCCCCGGCAACGGCGCCAGAAATGCTTGTTGATATTTGGGAACGCAATAAGGAATTGATCCGCAAGCGCACGGATATCGGTGAGCACTTCACCCGGGAGGTTATCCAGAGTTATCGTATTTATATTTTTACCACTAGGAGAAAGAGTGCATCTGACTAACCGGTCTATTACTACTAACCTTTAGGCACAAAGAATGTCTTTCGATGTGAGTGATAAATAGAGAAGACTGCAACCGTAGTCTCCTTCTAACCTTGGTAAGGATGATCTACTGTTCTAATGGGGAGGCTAACGGAATCTAGACACCACAAAGGATGTTCAACCTGCACCTATAAACCCTATCCTTCCTGCTAACGAGATGTGATCTACAAAGGTAGCTCGGAATTGTCACGTTCCTCACTACTACCACGGTCCAGCTAGTCAGGGAATATCTATGAGTACCCCAGCCTAAACACCACATTTACGCCAGCAATGATTACTCTAAACTCTACGCGAAGAGATTAAAGTAAACTCATAAACCATAAGAACAATAAAACAAGAACTTACTAGAATTTAGAAGTCTTATTACTGAAGAATCCTAGGAGCAAGCTTCGGGTTAGGAGAACTTGATCCCGCAGGTACAAGCTTGGAGTAGACACCGACAGGCTGGGCTTCCTCCACTCTACACCTCCACTCTATCTCTCTCAATCTAGTAGAAACTAGAAGATCTATTTCTACCTTACATTGATTGCTAAGCCTAAAAAGAAATATTAATTAGAGAAGAGGTTTTCCTTCGAGGGCACCCCTCAGTCTCTATGACAATTTCTTCATGTCTTCTCCAGGGGCCAGGGGGCCTTGCTTATATAGTCCTCCCCTTCTATGCGTTTTTGGGTCGATAGGCGAGGTGGTACTATGTTTTTCTTGATCCAATAGGTCGGTGGAATATCCTGAGCGAAAGAGTCCTGATTTGGCTCCAACTGGGGGGCGGGCGCCCAGGCTACCAGGGCGGGCGCCCTGGGCCTAGCCCAGTTTCGCCTCCGCTTCGGTCTCGTGGCTTCTGGAGTCTTCTAGATGATGAAAAATTACGCGATGCGTTGATATCTCTATGTAATCCCGACATGTGGGCCTTTCTTCCTTATTTCCTAATAACCCCTGCAGAAACAGATAAACAACAAAACTCGTGGAATTCTGTCAGATCAAACCCTAATTCTAGGTGATGGTTGCATATTGGTCCTTTCTCTTGTTTATTTGATAATTAAAATTGATACTTAAGAACCGTCAACAACTATAAAAATTATCTCTAGATATCTCTCTCCAGAACTGGTGTCTCTCAAAGTTAGGTAGGTCGGAGTCAATGTTCAGGATGCATCTTGAAGAGAAACCAAGATGGTCGCTTAGTTCTCTCCAAGACAACATAATCTCCTGTTTGAACATCCGAAAAACAATTCCCCCCTCATAATATTGTAAAGTGCATAGAAATTCGAGGGTGAGAATACGAGAACCCAGCTCAGTTATATTCCAAAAATTTGTCCAACCTATCATGTGGAAAATTAAGTCAAATTCAGTGTCCATACCTGTTTCTTGTAGTAAGATTGGATCAAGAGTAGGGGTGTGAATGAAATCTTTGTTCTTCAATTGCTGATAGACTTCCTTCTCCCTTCGGGTCTTTAGTTCAAGGTCTCCTATCTTGAGAAGGACCTTGACTTGCTGATTAGATGAAGATGACGGAGCTTGTGTGGGTGTCGGGTCGACGCTCATATCTGATGGGTGTGAGGAGTGTCGGGATGAACTCCTTGTACCAAAGTTCTTGAGAGCCTTCCCTGCGTTCTTCATCTTCTTAAACATCCTGTAAACAAAAGTTGGCAAAAACACAACTAGTGGAAAATGTGAGAGAAAATGTTAGTGGTCAGCTGTCCAAAATGTCAGTAGTCCAGGGGTTAGTCGTTCAAGACAAGTTTTTATTTTGGCAGAACCTCCCCCTAAACAACTTTTACTTCCGCTTGGACAGCGGGATCACTACTTACTAGGTGAAACTCACTCTCTCACTCAAAAACTACCAACTTCTTTCCCACTCTTCTCTTCCTCTCTACTCTCTTCTCACATCGCTACAAGAGCTCCTTCTCTGGAAACTGAAACTTGTGTGGTTTTCTGGAGTGCTTGTGTGGAGAGGATGGAGGCAGGAAGAGGCTATTTATAGGAGGAAGAGGGGGCAGGGCGGGCGCCCTTGGTAGGTGGGTCGGCGCCCACCTTTGTTGCCCTTTCTCCACTCCCTTCTCCGCTTAACTCTCACGCAAAATAATGGATCATGGGTGGTGGTTGGCCGGTGGAAAAATGGTGGTTAGTGGAGATATGTTGGTGGATCAAATAATGTGATGGGATGTGTGTGAGGTGTGGTGTATGACATGTGGGACCCAAGGAGTGTGGGTCATGCTTCTAGAAGGTTACTATAATTAAATATAATGCAGGAAAATCTATGAGAATTAAAACTTATTTGAAATGATAATGAAAAGTTATTTTTGTGCCTCCACAATAATTAATAAAGTATGGGTTGTTACACACAATAATATTATTTATATGGGGCTTTTTATTATTATAATAATGCTATGAATAAATATGACTAATGCAAGAATTAAATATGAGACAATTAATAATGCGGATAAATACTGATTTACCTCCCGGTGAGGGTTTGGGTTTTTTAGGTCCCCCAAGCTGGACCTCCAAATCTTTTAATCTTCTGAATTACTTTTCTCCGGAGATGGTGTCTCCAGTGGTTCTTCTTCATGAACTTCCTTCACTATAGAGTCTCTCTCTGGTCTGGGTTTGAATGTGAAGTGTTCTTCCTTTCCGTTTATGCTGAACTTGATTTCTCCTTTCCCGACATCAATGTGGGCATTGGCGGTGCTCAGAAATGGCCTTCCAAGGATGATGGATACTTTTGTGTCAGGACTCATGTCCAGTACCACGAAGTCTAGTGGCACCAGGAAATCTCTGAACTTGACTGGAATGTTCTCGGCGATACCCAACGGGTGTCTAACTGATTGATCCGCTAGTTGTAGGCACATTGATGTTGGTTCTAGGGTCGCATGCTCAAGCTTTTTGTAGACTGATGCTGGCATCACACTAACACTTGCTCCGAGATCACAAAGTGCATTGTTGAAGTGTTGGTTTCCGATTGAGCAATCAATAGTGGGGCATCCTGGATCTTCCTTCTTCTTTGGTTGTTTATTGAGGATGGTCGCACTACATTCTTCTGTCAGCTTGATAACCTCAGTGGTGGGTAGTGGTCTCTTCTTGTTAAGAATATCTCAAACTGCTCATCCGACTGAAGTCCTCTGTTTCTTCTGGGAAATGGCAAATAGTTGGTGTCGTAAAAATCTTTCCTCATTTCTCTAGTTCTTGGTGGTTGTAGCAGATCTTCTGCTTCAATTGGGCTTTCTTCTTCTATTGCTGCTGGTTGCACTGGTGCTGATGTTCTTTGTTTCTCTTTCGGGTATGGGGGATGTTTGGTGGCTTTGCCTCCTCTAGTAGTTATATTCTTTACCTGCTCAATGTTAGTGGCAACAGTCAGTGCAGCAACTAGCTTTATTAGTTTAAGCTCTACCCTTTTGTTAAGAGTGTTTTGCTCATCAAAGGCAGTTAATAGAAAATCTATTTTATTGTGTATATCTTTTAGAGATGATTCATTTGTATCTAGCCTTTGTTTAACTTCATCATTAATTTTAGTTTGCTGAGCAATTATCTCTTTTAATGAAAGTTGCTTGAAAGTATTAGCTGAATTCATACCTTTGCTATTGGGTTGACTCGAGGTAGGTTGATATTTGTATGCTGTCTCAATGGCCCTTTGATCTTCTTTGAACTTGGCCCTCTGGTCAATCCAATGGAGCAAATTTTCCATCTTAGTTGATAATGCATTTACTTCTTCTAGTATTTCTTTAGTTTGATGACATTGTTGAGCTTTATCTTGGAACCAGCTTTGGTTTTCTGCTATCTTATCCAAAAGTATCTCTGCTTTTTTCAATTGTAAGCTCCAAGAATGATCCTTTAGCAGATGCATATAGGCGCTCACGAGCCTTCTGGGTTAATCCATGGTAGAAGGTCTGCATAAGTAACCATGTGGCCATTCCATGGTGAGGTCAATCTGAAATGTATCCTTGAAAATGCTCCCATGCTTCTGAAATGGCTTCTGTCTTTTGCTGTTGGAAACTGACAATATTTCCTCTTAAGGCAGTTGTTTTGCCTATAGGGAAAAACTTTGATAGAAAGGCATCTGACAAGTTCGTCCAGTTGTTGATGTTATATTGATGAGTGTAGAACCACTTCATCGCTTTCCCTTCTAGTGAGAATGGAAAAAGGCAAAGCAGTATGACGTCTTTGTCAACTCCATTGATGTGGATTGTGCTTCCAATCTCTAAGAAATTCTGCAAGTGTGCACTAGCATCTTCATGTGCCTTTCCACTGAATTATGTAGCTTGTACCAAATTGATGAGGCTTGACTTGAGCTTGAACTCGGGTACTCCTTCTACTGCAAATCATAGTCCAGTTGGAATGTTCTCAAGACTTGGAGCAGAGAATTCTTGTAGGGTCTTCTGTGCCATAGCTTCAGCAATTGGTAGCTAGCTTCTTCTTTCTTTCTTGATTGCTTTGGTTCTGATGATGAAGAGTTGAATGTACCCAAAGTCAATCTTGATATACCCTGTATAAAAATATAAACATAGAAAAACAACAGGGTGAACCTGCCAAAGCAGAGGTGCCTTGTTATGATTTCTCACTTAGTAGCTGTTTTTATGCAATTATTTCTCTATAGTCTAGTCTAATATTTTATGTGAATAACCTTGACTGATTTCCTGACTTTCCTTACCGTTCCTATGTGTTACCCTTTTTTTGTTCCTTTTATGACTTCCCCGGCAACGGCGCCAGAAATGCTTGTTGACACTAACTAACACCACTTAGATACTAGGTTGAACCCCCAACATGGTGCCAGAGTGTACAAAGGTATTTATAAATGTAAAGGCTCTTTAGAAAATAATATATTCTATCCGCAAGCTGTGGGGGTATAAACCCCTATACCCTTACGGCTAGACTTGGGCCAGTAGGTTTGGCCCATTACGAGACAAGTTCGAAGCTTGATCCGACAACTATGGCAATTGTAACCGACTAGGATTAGTTTCTAGATCTGTAACCCTGCCCTCTGGACTATATAAGGAGAGGCAAGGGACCCCCCTAGGACATCATTATTCTCTCAACACAAATCAATACAACCAGACGCAGGACGTAGGTATTACGCCTACTCGGCGGCCGAACCTGGATAAAAAGCTTCCGTGTCTTGCGTCACCATCGAGTTCGTAGTTTGCGCACTGTCTACCGACAAACTACTACCGTGGGTATACCCCAAGGTAGACTGCCGACCAGCTTTCGTCGACAGTGGCGCGCCAGGTAGGGGGTGTGCGTACAACTTTTCCGGCGAGCAAGATGGTCATCATTCCAGCTTCCGCGGCCGTGCCTGAAGGCCTCACGTTCACCGTCGGCCAGATCACGTGGACGACGCAGGGCGGCGGTCTCACGACCACAGTTTCGGAAGGAACCCAGATCCAATCTGGGATGATGGCGGCATCCGCTCCGACCACGCAGATGCTGGCACCGAGCACCCGACCACTGCTTCCGCGCTACAAGGGAAAGAAGATCGATGGCTCGGATCTTCTCCGAGCCCTTGATCGCGCTGATTTCAAGCTTCTCGAAGCTTCCCGACTAGTAGATGGGATCTCGCGCCAGCCTGATCAAGCCGCACCAACAGATTCTTTCAACTCCCACCGGCCAACTCGTGTCGTCACACACGAACGGCTGGGAACGTCTCTGACGATAACCTCAACCCCCTCAGGACGGTCCGTCAAGCTCGAGGCTGATCCGGAGGAAGATTATCCTTGCGGTCTGAACAACTCGGCCTCTCTCTACTCGCGGCACATCCAAACCCTTTTTAACAAGGCTGGTTGGTTGCCAAAGTGGAGCGGTCGACCAGCTCGTCACTACATCAACATGGTGACGATCCGAGATGTCACAGAACCGACCAAATTATAAGAGTTCAAGTGCAGAAACGATCGTCAAACAATCAAGTTTCTAAACTTGAGCCCATATAATCCCGGTAGTCAATCAAAATCGCGAAGGACTTCAAACCAACTCGCAACAAACCAAGATCGTAATAGTTCAGCATAAACACAACGAATGTTACATAGTCATTCATTGCCGACGAAGCGGCACCACATCGGAGTCATTAAGTTATTACAACCCAAGTTTGAAGTAGCGGAAGCAAAATAGTTACACACATTTGTTCAAAGTTCAGTTCACAACTTTGTTACTGCCAGAGTCTATGCCATCCTTCCAAAAGCATCATAGACGAGAAGAGTAGAGAACCGTGCCCAACGGTTAGTCCTCATCCCCAGCGGGATGGAGACAGGTCTTGCAGAAACCGTCATAGAAGATATCATCTGCAACAGGTGGGAATAAACCCTGAGTACGAGGATGTACTCAGCTAGACTTACCCGTCTAGTAAAACACAAAAGACACCAAGGATCATGCAAGGCTAAATCTTAAGTGGAGCTGGTTGACTCACCTTTTGCCAAAAGCTTAACTTACAACTAAGTTATTTTAAGAGCATCATATTTGTTTATCATCAGCCTACCACTAGATTAGCACCTGTACTACAACACATCACTTGATTATTACAAACAATATTAACCATATCAAATTCATCATATGTTCTTCTTGCTATCATCGTTATCACGAACCAAGTTCATTAGTGAATGCTACGTTTGCCGCTCCTCTGTCAAGTTCTCACTAACCGGGAGAGACGGCGATTCGAATCGAATTCCTATCCAGCTGGAGGGTTATTCCTAGCACTCACCCAAGCATCCCCTGCCGGGAGAGCCAAAGGGTCACCTTTGGTACGACTCAGGAATCGCGGCTCTGATCAGCGCCGCACTCCCAGGGCTACCACTCTGCCAGGGAGGTCAGGAAGTTTAACTCACCTGCCTTTGGGCTTACGCCAATGGTCCCCCGCACACCGCACTTCCTCCGGTAGTGCGCACTTTATACTTGCCGGTCTTCCGGCCTGAGTCATACTACTCGGCTTCGCGGTCGGAACGAGTTATCCGGCCAACTAAGTGTTAGGCATGCGTTCAACATGACAAGAGGACGTACAACGATCAGTCCTTAGCTGCCACAGACGGAGTTACTACACACTTGCAAAACTCCGCCCGGCTTAAGTCAAATTAATCAGGTTCCACCCACGATAGCACATATAGACCATCGTGATCCGACATAACCCTATATCGCGCGGATGACAGGATATCACCCGACTTCTACCGATTAAAGCATATCTAAGCTGCTACTCGATCCTAACTCTACAACCAGGGAGGGTGAGTTATCTGGACAAGGATAGAGTAAAATGCAGCAACAGTTTCATCACAACTCCTAGACGTAATGCATCAATAGATATAACATATTAAGTAAACTTTTCGAAAATAAGGGAGACTTAGAATGCTTCGGGGCTTGCCTTTCACGAACGACGCCGGCTCGTGATTCGGGCACTCAACTTCTTCTTCGGGCTCCTCGAGTCCGGCTTGCTGGACCTCCACCTCCTGGCTGCCCTCCTGACCTTCGGGGTTCGCTTGGAGCTCGAAGGAAACTGCCACGTCCGGTGCACCTATTGCATGCTCGGACAATAAGAAGATGCACATGCTAAAGATGAATGCTTAACAACACAAGCAACTCACTGGACATTCATTTACGGAGCAAAAGTTATATAAGCTCACACAAGTAAACAAGTTAATGCAACCCAAGACCTGTCATGCTACTAAAACAGCAAGCAACACAAAACAAGTATACTCAGAAAATAAATCATAACTAAAGATAGACAAGTCCAACAAACATGAGTAAGGACATTCTGGAAAGCTTATGAAATTGTCTACAATTCATCTTTAGACATGACAGAAAGATTCAAAATTAAAACTGGTCATTTAAACAAAGTTCCAGGTTCTGTCCTAGAAAAACAGAGAACACCTATTTCTGGAACCCAACTTGGAACATCTATAACTTTTAAACTACTTGGCCAAATGACCTCAAATTTAAACCACAGCTGGCTCTATAAGTTTAGAACAACTTTGATTTAGACAAGTTTCACAGAAAGTCAAGTTATCCTTAAGCAAAGTTAAATTGTTCACTTGCTGTCCAGAACAGCATTTAACCCTATAGTTAATTATTTAATAACATGATCAAAACACAAACCATGCCAACTACCTAGCCTAAGAGCACAAACATATCACAAAGTTACCAGATCATCAGATGAAAACCCCAAAACATTTACTTAACAAGGTATTTATTAATTAACTCCAAATAAGAGCATAATTACAAGATACTAGTTCAAATGCTCAGAAAAATCTACAGAAATTACAGAAGCACAAGGACATCATCAAAGCATCACCATAAAAATTTCACAGCAATTGCACATACCAAATTAAAGATATGCATTTAACATGTATCAAGGAATTTATTTCATAAATTCATAAACATGACTTATATAGTGTCAAACAACAGATTTCAGATTATTTACATCTTAGGAATACCATAAACAAGTTTACTACCAAAGTAGAACACCAGCATAAGCACCAATTATTTTATATAATTTATTTAAAGAAACAAGCCATATCTCAAACACAAATTACATAACACAACTGCAGTGCTCCAAAAGTCATGAAATAATTATCAGAGCACTCTAATGCCATGCAGAGACCACCATAAAAATTTCAAAGCAAACTAAGCAGTATAACAAGAGATATGCATTTATCCGTAAATAACAAGATTAAATCCTTAATAAATAATTTCTCAGAAACCATGATTCATTTTATATTTTTATTAAATACTAGCCATCTCAAGAAACAACACAAAATTTGTTTCACAATTTTTGGATCTCAGAAACAGGAGATATGATTTTTGCAAGAAAGCCAAAAATCCAGTTTTGAATAAAAGGAAAGGGGGTGACCGTTGGGTCACTGGCATGCGGGACCCGTGTGTCAGCGACACCGAGACAGAGGACCCCTCTTCGCCGGCAAATGCTCGCTGACGGTGAGCTTCTCCGGCGGATCCAAGGGCACCAACGTGCTCCTGGGAAGATTCCGCGTCGATTGAGGTAAGTGGTGCTAGGGTTTTGGCTACGGAGAGGGGTCGCCGTCGGCCATGGCGGCACGGCGGAGCTACTCCGGCTTACGCCGGCCATCTCCGACCGGTAGAGCGTCAGAGGAAGGCGGCTTAAGCATCAGTGAGTCAGCGCGGAGCTTTCGAGGTAAGAGCGCCTAACCCTAACGGCTCCGGTGATCCTGCTCACGTGCGAGGTGCTCGTCGGCGGTGAGCACGGCGGTGCAGTGGCCGTGTTCCCGCGCGACGGTGAGACCAAAGCCGTAATGGCGTGGTGTGGACCGACACCAAGACCTAAGCATAACCTAACGCTAACCAAAGAGAAAAAAGGAAGCGAGGGTGGAGCAGCGGCGAGGTTCGCCGGAATCGGTGTCGCGACGGCCGCGAACCCGACGACGGAGAACTTGCGAAATGCCGCTCACCTCGGGGAGATCTCGTCGAACTGATGGGTGGAGAAGATGGAGGAGCTCGAGGCGGACTTGGAGGCGCTCGGAGGCGAAGCAAGACGCAGAGGCGAGGGCGCGAGGGGCTGGCGAAGCTCTCGGCGGCAATGGCGACGGCGTTTCCGCCACAGCGAGCGCGAGAGAGAGAGAGAGGAGGAGAATGGACGGGCGCTGAGTGAGTGCGGGGCGCCGTGGCGTCCATGCCAGCGCCGTCGACCTGACGAGCGGGGCCGTCGCCGGCGTACGGGCGCCATCTGGCGGACAGATGTCGCGCTGGGCGTCCACGACGGCGAGCTCGGCTCTGAATCAGAACTCGCGATTGTTGACTGTCAGAGCAACTTTGGTGATGAATAACTTCCAAACCTGAGCGAATTAGGCGATGGCGTAGTTGACAAACTTGGAGTACTAGGCGAGATCTACAACTTTGTCAACTAGAGCAAAGGCCAGATCGGCCTGGATTGAAAGATATAGAGTTTCCAAAACCGATCGAGCAAACTGCAAAGCACCCAGGACTTAGAAAATTTTCTAAGTGTTGAAAACAGCCCCAAATCTGCCTTGTGGGCCACTTTTGAGCTATTTGTGATCATTTTCATGAGATGGCCATAAAACAACTTTTGTTCCTTATAAAATTTGCTACAACTTCGCTGTAGGAAGTTCTGACATGTAAATATTTTATGAAACACTTTTTAAAAGCCTAAGCAAAAGAGGTTTCTAGGGCCTATTTTCATAAGTATGACTTAGAAGCATATTTTGGAAAAGTGACCAACATGAACATTGTTCCCAAGATCAAGTTAAGCATAGATAAACTAATTACCAAGGCATTAAGCACAAACACAAGCATTGCTCACTCAAACATAAGCATAGGAAGCCTATTTAAGCAATTTCAAACACATTTTTGCATAGAATGACATGGCTCAAGATAGATGATGATCATGATATGCTTTGAGTAAATGATGATGCTCATGCTATGCACATGCTTGATGCAACCATAACACTGGGGTGTTACACGAGATCTACGGGACGGCTAGGCTTCCAGCACAAATTCGAGCACTGGTTCCGTTCCCACTGAAGTCACAAACTCCGAGGACGAGGACTACGACCTGGATTTGCCACCATATCCTCCGGGTTTCTCTCGTTTCCTGGTCTTCCCACCCCGGCGAGGAGACCTCGTTTTCAACGTCAGCGCCGACGAGCCGGTTGTTGATGGAGAAACAGATGAGCAGAGGCAGCTCCGCGAGCAGCGCAATGCCGACCGCGCCCGACGACGCGCGGACGAGGAACGCCAACTCCCGCCGCATAATCTCACCGACGCTTTCGATATGGTCGGGGATCAGACAGTCTACAAAACGCCAAGCGCCAATGTGGCTATCGCCATGGCCAATTTACATCGACTCCCTGATACTCCCAAGTGCCAGGGCGTCCGATCCAGCGTTCGAGCACATCTGATCGCCGCGATGGGACAGACAGCCACTCTGCTCAAAAGAGTCCAAGCCATCTCCTATACAGATGTCTCCTCCGACCAGACCCACCGTAGCCGGACCTCACCACAGCCCAACAGGCACCACCGCAGCCGTTCCCCCAACAATCATCGAAAAGATTCATGGCGTGACGACGACGGTCGGGATGCTGGCGGTCACCGCGAGTAGAATCGCGGGTGTGGTCAAGAAGTAAACCAGCACAGGGATCTTCGATACAACATCCCTCCCAAAGACGCCCGGGACCGCATCAACAGGCGCGCCACAGAGAGAGCAGTTCACGAAAACCTGCGTCGTATTGAGTACGATGCAACGCACGGCCCCCCGGGCCTGAGACTGTTCTCCTCACACCTCCGCCAAGTCGTGTGGCCTCGCAATTTCAAGCTCGAGAAACTCAAAAAATAAGACGGCACGGAAAACCCATAAAACTGGATCACTCTATACGAGATCGTCGTCCGGTCAGCAGCAGGAGATGAGCACGTCATGGCCAACTACTTCCCGGTCGTCCTCGACCAGGCCGGTCACCAGTGGCTCCTAGGCCTGCCTGAGGAATCTTTCGACTCCTGGGAAGAATTACGCCAAGCATTCATCGACAATTTTATCGCTACCTGCGAACAGCCCGAGAACAAATACGACCTCGAAAGGATACGGGAGAGGAAGAACGAGCCACTGCGTGACTACATCGGACGATTCTCGGATATGCGCCTTAAGATCCCGAAAATTTCCCATGAGGAGGCCATATCTGCTTTCATAAAAGGGCTGCGCTTCCACGAAGCACTGAGGAACAAGCTACTACGCAAAAGGCCAACAACGATGGCCGAGCTCCTTGCCACGGCTAAAAACTACGCCGACGCCGACGACGCAGAAAAACTCATCCGGGATGATGCGAGAGGACCCGACCAGCCTCCTCGACGAGACGATAGTCGTGGTTGCTTCGACAACAGGAACCATCATCGCCCCGACAACCGCGATCACAGGGAAGGTTGGTGACGCGACAATCGCGACGACTTCAGAGGAAAGCGCCCCCGCGACCACGACCACGAGGTGAATACAGTCAAGCGCCCCAACGGGCGGCGGGATTACCAATAAGACTACAACAAGATGTTGAAGGGACCATGCCAACTGCATCCAAAGTCCAACCACACCATGGAAGAATGTCGCGTCCTCAAAAGCATCTATACGCGGCGGGCTGCTCAAGACGACCCCGCCAAGAAAAACGGGAAACAAGACGGGCGCGATCACGAAGACGAGGACGAAGACCAGGATAGGGACCCACGACACCAGTATGTCAGTCCTACTGACGTGGTCCACTCCATCTTCGGGGGCAAGGTTTCCATCGAGCCTAAACGAGAAAGAAAGCTCTTAAAGAGAGCCTGCCTCAACATAGACAGCACGGATGGCCTGATCGCCGATCCGAAATTTCCTCCCTGGTTGCACAGGGAAATCTCCTTCAGCAGGAAGGATCAGTGGGCCGCTATCCCGGAGCCAGGTCGCTTCCCTCTAATCTTGGACCCTTGCATCAACAGCATCAGATTCGAGCGCGTGCTCGTGGACGGAGGAAGTTCCATTGACATCCTCTTTCGCAACAGCCCGCCCGCCCTCAAGATATCTCCGGCACAGTTAAAACCCTACGACGCTCAATTCTGGGGAGTCTTGCCAGGTTAGAGTTCAGTGCCCCTCGGACAGATAACACTGCCTGTCCAATTTGGCACGTCCGACCACTTTCGAACAGAGTTCGTCAACTTTGTGGTCGCCAATTTTGATGGGACTTACCACGCTATACTAGGCCGACCATTGCTGACAAAGTTCATGGCAGTCCCACATTACTCATACCTGGTCCTCAAGATGCCTACGGAGAAGGGCGTCCTAACCGTCAGGGGCAATGTCTACACTGCATATACTTGCGAGGAGGAGAGCTTCAAGATCACTGAAGCAATCGATCTTTCAATTCGCATGGCAGAAACAGCAGCCCAAGCCGCACAGCTCCCTCACGACCAGCTCCGACTGCCCGTGCAGGAGACCGCCAGGAAGAATTCAAAATCCAAGGAGTACAAGGAAGTACAGCTGGTCGAAGGCAGCCCCGAGAAGACGGCCCTCATCGGGGCCAACCTGGATCCCAAATAGGAAGACGCGCTCGTCAGGTTTCTAAGGGACAACGTGAGCGTTTTCGCATGGAAACCTGCAGACATGCCCGGCGTCCCACGAAACCTGATCGAGCACTCCTTAAATGTCTCGAAGACCGCAAGACCCATCAAGCAAAAGCTGCGATGGTTCGCTCGTGACAAAAAGGAGGCTATTAGGACAGAAATAACACGACTTCTAGCAGCCGGATTCATAAAAGAAGTGTATCATCCAGATTGGCTTGCCAATCTGGTTCTTGTACGTGTTGATGCAAAACTGATCTGCAAACACAAAGGGCTAATACCCGATTCAAACGTTAAGGCGTGCCTGCCGATTTGACCTTACTATCGGCAAAGGTGGTAACTCGAACACTTTGGTCCTGACAACAGCGATGCGCCCGGATGTCACGGCCAAGAGGTATTCACGCGGAACTTGAGAACACGCCGAGCTTAAGTCGACGAATTCCTAAGAACTCGTAGTAAAAAGGAAAAAGTATGACGAAGTTGTCGAAATAGTAGATGCTAGAATATGAGTAAAAACTGGTGTTTTATTTTTTTCTTGTTGATTGATTACAAGGTCCTAGGGTTTATATTTATACCCTGCTCAAAGAGCTACAACCAGACACGATTAGAATTCGAATTCCAAATTACACGGAATCCGTATACAAAACGATGCAAATAACTAAGGAAATAATAGAACTATCCTTCGTGACAAACCGAAACTCCTCCACATGACAACCGGCAGCTTCCGGACTCCTCCTTCACATCATCGGCAATCCCCTTGCCATAGTCATCGGCAGACCTTTTTATCCAGCCATCGGCACCATATTACTGCCTGTGGACTTAGTCATATTCAAATTCTCCCTCATCAGCAACCATCCTCATCGGCAACCCGCATCGTACTGCCACCCTATCACGCCATCCTAGACACGTGCCCAAAAATGGTGTCAACACATGCCCCCCAGTTTCGGAGTATAAAACTATTAATGCTCCGAAATTCTCTGCAGTAATGATGCCTTCTCCGTAATTAATGCTCCTAATCTGGCAACCGACAACCTCAATCCGGACAACTCTGATCCTAATCCTCCGCAAACTCCTCGAAATCCCCAACTTCCTAAACGGGCATCTTCCTTGGTCGTACATCGGCAACAATACCGTTACAAAGATCTGCCGATGCTCTGACCAGGATACTTGCAAAAACGGTTACCTCCGCTCTATCCGCCCATCGGCAAGATGACCGTTATAGAATATCGCCGATGGACCGACCAGGAGATCTCGCACAGTAAAATATCTTTAGATAATGACCGCTTCCCGTCAAATCACCTGCACAATCCCTGGATTACCGTGCGAACAGTTACCATATCCACCTGAGTACCCTCGGGCTTCTCGGATGCGGCAGAGAGATAAGTCGGATTTGCCCTTGCCCATCTTGTCCTATAAATAGTTCCTTCTCGGGTACTCCTCCCCCATTACACCATTCTACCATCCAACTTTGCTTTTCTAGCGGCGGCGCCATTTACAACCCTCAAGATCTCCGACAAGCATTCCTCTTCATCAACTCCGGTGCCCTCCAACGTCCTCTTCACGACAAGATGGCCATTGGCTTCGTCGTCCCTGAGGTCAGATTTCCATCTCATCTCCTGTACCTTTTCTCGCATTTCTGTTCATCTGCGATTCATTTTACTGAATATCTTCCTTTTCCTTTTTCTTTGTATTTTATTCCCCAAAACACTAGGAGTTGTCCAACAAAATTGTCATCCCTACCGATCAACCACACCTTCAGTGCCTCGGCCCTCTAGGGAATCCAGATCCAACCGACCTTATTAATGCAGAAACCAACAGGATTCCCTTTAGAGCCGAAAACTTTTCTTTAGATCTGTGGAAAGACACCTTTCGCTCTTGGCCCAGCCCTACTGTAGGGTGGAAAGACTGGTTCTTAAGAGTCAGCAATTCGAATGAAGTCCAGTGGGGTGAAAGGAAGCTAGCCCAATGCATCAGGCTATCCATTGCCGATATGCACAAGAACGAGTCGCTGTTGATAGCTGCGTCTTATTTTTGGTCAGATACCCTCAATGCTTTTGTTTTTTGGCCACGGCCCTGCTTCTCCTACCCTTGCCGATGTAGCCATGCTCACTGGACTAGATATATCTTCTGCCGATAGCACCCACTTTTTTGATACTGCCCCCAGTGCCAAAGTGGAGACTCGCGCTATCGGCGGTTGGTCAGGGTACATCCAGAAGTACCGCGGGAGAGGGCCTGTCACCATAAAGGAGCAAACCACCTTTCTGAATATGTGGCTGGACAAGTTTGTATTCTATGGTCGATCGGCAGGACCAACTTCTGTCTATCTATCGGCAGCAGAAAGACTGGCTAGCGGTGGCCAATTTCCTCTCGGCCGATATTTACTCAGCGCTGTTTACCACCTTCTTCATCAGGTAGCCCAGAAACTCCTGCTTGGCCAATCCATCGGCAACTTGGGAGGCCCCTGGTGGTTTATTAATATGTGGCTCAATCTGCACCTGCATAAGCGCCTTGATTTCAACTTGTTCTCACAGCACTTCCCAAGAGATATAGCCGAAAATCATGTGTTGGGTGAAGAGGAATCGGCAACGCGTGCCCCCTTAAACTTTGGCGAAGCCGTTATAGTCTTACCCGGTTCAGGGAACAATCCGGATCAGATCGGCCGATTCTTCGAGACTCTGTATGAGGGATTAGCCAGAGATGAACGACCATGGCTGGCCTATGATGACCCAGACAGCATGCTCCCTCTAACCTTCAATCCATTTGATGAAGCTCTTGACAGGGATAATGAGGTGATGATGGCAATTGTGACTCCCAGAGCCATACCAGTGAATTTCTTTGGTAGCACAAAAACCTCTCCCCAAACCTATGAATTTTACAATCCATCGGCATTAGCTCGCCAGCTAGCTTTCGGCCAGTTGCCGATTGCGCTTCCTTCTGCCGATGTGATAAAGCCCAGAGAACCCATCACCAACCTTCTCGAGTGGATTCGAGTAGCCCAGCTACCACCAAATGCCGATACAGATGTAGATCTGTCAGAATGGGTTCCAGCTGCCTTTATCACTCAGGCATACAAGCTATGGTGGGCAGAATGGAAAGAGAATCTATTCTACAGATCGGCCCTCTCATACCGCGGCATGATCGACCCCGAATACGAAGTCCCTGACGACACTGTAAGTATTTTAAACCGATGTCTCATTTTCCAATACTATTTCCATCGGTAACTTACCCCTGTATTCCTTTTGCAGGTTGACAACACCCCCCCATCGGTTAGCAGGAGTGGCAAGCCGATCGACTTGTTCCCATCAGGTCCGATCTCCTCAATCGGCCACAATGCTCCCACTCTGGCTTCCATCGTGCATCGGGGTGCGCGCCTCAAGAAAGTTACCACCAGGAAAACTCAAACATCGCCAACGGTAGCTGCTTCCACTCTGGCGCAAGCTTTCAAGGCAATTTGCCAAACCCTTTTCATTTATGCTGACTGTCTTCGTATCGGCTATCTGTGCTCATAAACTCCTTTTTGTTGTTGCAGCAAGCTGGTGCATCGGCAAAAGCCAAACGCCAAGGTACCGATGCCCCCAAGTCTAGCCAGCCAAAGAGGAAGGGCACCCAAGGTGCTAAGGCTGGAACAAAGCGCCAGAAAGTGGCAACTCCCCCTCCTCCTCCGGTATCTCCAATCCCGGTGGAATCTTCCCCTTCTTCTCCAGAAGTTCAGACACAGCAAGCACCATCTCCCCAACCAATGCAGGAAACACCACAGATGGAAGAACCCCAGCAGGAAGAACTTCAAACAGAAGGTACATCAGCTGACGTGGGTGAACAAACAACTGGCCCGGCAGGTCCAGTTATATCATCGGCGGTTTCCCCAACTCAGACAACTGTTGTTCCTCCTCCGGGTAACATATCTCAACAATACTTCCGCCGATAAACTTATTCTCATTTAGTCTCATAACCCTTCCTGTCTTCTTTCAGGCGATATCGTTCCATCGGCAACATTTGCCGATCAGCCTGTAGTTCCATCGGTATCCTTGAGTCAAAGGCAAGAAATTGCTTTGAAACAAGTAAGTCATCCGATTTTTCAACCAGCATCGTCTGCCGAAGCTTTGACCATAAAAATGACTTATTTCATTCTCATTTTCAGGAACAAGATTCTCCCGATAGCTTATTCTCCTTCGCCATTGATATCTTCGAAGAAGAAGGTGAAGAAGCAAGTTCCTCTCGGGCAATTGGGACCGTATCGGCAGAAACCAGGGCTAAGCTGGAGGAGCTATCGGCCATACTTCATCAAGACATAGCTCAACTGGTCAACGATTCTGACCCAGCCAAGGCCCTGTTCAAAACCCTTAGAGGCCAAATTCCTGCCGATGCTGAAGAAACCCTCTTCCATGCTGCACACCTAGAAAGCCGCCAGCTACAGTACCAGAGAGCCACTCGACGCCTTGCCGATAGAGCCGCTCAAATTCAGCTTTCTGAGGAGATGATGAAAGAAAAACTCTTAGCCGATGAAAAACATAAGAACATCGGCACCTTAAAGTCCTCGGGTGAGGTACTGAAGCAGAAAGTATCTGATCTGTCGGCAAAAAGAGAAGCTCTATTGGCCGAACTCAAGCAAGTAGAGGATGCTCTGTCCCAAGCTCAGCAAGAAGAGAGTCAACTGCCGGAGACCATCAAGCACCTTGAACAAGAACGAAACGTCCACGGTCGCAAAGCGCTGCAGCTGAAGAGGAAGCTGAAGCCGATAGAAGGTTCTGCCGGTGATGATATCAAAGAGATAGAGACAGCCAATCAGATCCGGCTGCGCGCCATATCGGCAATCCAAGCGCTGCTGAACATTTGAAGCTTTCATCGGCAATACACCTTTGTTTCCCCGCTTTTAGCTTTTAGTCTAGCCGATAAGACTGTTATCGGCATCTTTTGAAACATTAAGTCTGCCCCCAAACATTTAAATCCAGCCGATAGGAGTGTTATCGGCACTTAAACTTTTATGCATCGACCCATATGCTGGGGTAATACTTCTTTAAATATTTGCCATTTAATGCTCTGGGAAATTCAACTCCTTCGAGAGTTTCCAGAATATAGGCATTACCAGGAGCCGAGTGCCTTATCCGATAAGGACCTTCCCAATTAGGAGACCACTTCCCAAACTTCGAACTTTTAGTCCCAACTGGCAAAATCAACTTCCATACTAAATCCCCATCGGCAAACTCCTTAGCCTTTACTTTCTTATCATACCATCTAGCAACTCTCTTCTTATTTTCTTCTATATTCATTAAAGCTTTTAACCGATGCCCTGCTAGATCGTCCAATTCATCGGTCATCAAAGTGGCATAACCATCGGAAGTTAATTGATCTTGAAAAGATAATCGCCTAGATCCAGCCTTAATTTCCCAAGGCAACACTGCATCATGTCCATACACCAATTGATAGGGTGATACCTTGGTTGATCCATGACAAGCCATCCGATAAGACCACAATGCTTCATTTAATAATGTATGCCACCGCTTAGGATTTTCTTCAATTTTTCGTTTAATAAGCTTGATAATTCCTTTGTTAGACGCTTCGGCCTGCCCATTGGCTTGAGCATAATATGGAGAAGAATTCAGTACTTTAATTCCCATACCGATTGCGAATCCATCGAACTCCCCCGATGTGAACATGGTGCCCTGATCGGTAGTAATCGTTTGGGGAATCCCAAATCGGTAAATAATATGCTCCTTCACAAAATCAATCATATTGGCCGATGTGACTTTCTTCAAAGGAATAGCTTCAACCCACTTAGTGAAATAGTCAGTGGCAACTAGAATGAACTTATGCCCTTTGCTAGATGGTGGATAAATCTGGCCGATCAGATCGATGGCCCATCCCCGGAACGGCCAAGGCTTTATTATAGGGTTCATAGCCGATGCGGGCGCTCTCTGGATATTACCAAACTTCTGACAACCTTGACATCCCTTGAAATATTTAAAACAATCTTCAAGTATGGTTGGCCAAAAATATCCATTCCTTCGAATCATCCACTTCATCTTAAAAGCTGACTGATGCGCTCCACACACTCCTTCATGGATTTCCCCCATCAAACTTCTAGCTTCATCATCACCCAAGCATCGGAGAAGAATTCCATCGATAGTTCGATAATACAATTCATTTTCAAGGAGCACATACTTGGTTGCTTGAAACCGAACCCGTCTTTCAACTTTTTTGGATGGATCTTTTAGATAATCAATAATTTCTTTCCTCCAATCACCGGCACCGACTGCCGATGTCGCATTAATCATTGGCTGATATCCCGAGGCATGCTGAGCTAACCGATTAGCGTCTTCATTATGCAATCGGGGGACATGCTCCAATCGGAAATCCTTGAATTCCTTTAACAGTTGCATACTTCTCTCGAAATAAGTTATGAGAACTTCACTTCGGCATTCATAGCTTCCGGCCAATTGATTTATAACCAACATAGAATCCCCGAATATTTCAACAGCATCAGCACGAACTTCTCTTAACAGCTCCAATCCCTTGATCAGAGCTTGATACTCAGCCTGATTATTTGTTGATGTGGCAACAATCGGCAAGGAGAACTCATACTTCCTCCCCTTAGGGGAAACTAATACAATGCCGATTCCTGCCCCCAGGTCACAGGTAGATCCATCAAAGAAGAGCGTCCAGGGTACAATTTCCAAGGTTTCCACTAGACCGTAATGCTGAGTCACAAAATCGGCCATAATTTGCCCTTTGACTGCCTTAGCCGATTCGTAACGCAAATCGAACTCCGACAGCGCTAAAATCCATTTACCGATCCTACCACTCATAATCGGCATAGATAGCATGTATCGGACCACGTCATCTTTGCAAATAACAGTGCATTCGGCCGATAACAGGTAATGTCTCAGCTTGACACATGAAAAATATAAGCATAAGCATAATTTCTCAATGGCCGAATACCTGGTTTCAGCATCAATCAACCTCCTACTCAAATAATAAATTACCCTTTCTTTCCCTTCAAATTCTTGAACTAAGGCTGAACCGATAACCGATCCATCGGTAGATAAATACAATCTGAAGGGCTTCCCTTGTTGAGGTGGAACTAGAACTGGAGGATTTACTAGATACTTCTTGATTTCATCCAGAGCCAACTGCTGTTCTTCTCCCCAAATAAACTCTTGATCGGCTTTCAATTTAAGAAGAGGACTGAAAGCGCGAATCCTACCAGACAAATTCGATATAAATCTCCTGATAAAATTTACCTTGCCGATCAAGGATTGGAGCTCGATTTTGTTGGTAGGGGCCACTATTTTATTGATGGCATCAATAGATCTTCGACTAATTTCAATACCCCTCTGATGTACCATGAAACCAAGAAACTGCCCTGCCGATACACCAAATGCACACTTGTTGGGATTCATCTTCAATCCATGCTTCCTTGTGCACTCTAACACTTTTTGTAAATCGGCAAGATGCTTTGAGAAATCTCCAGACTTAACCACCACATCATCAATATAAATCTCTACGAGCTTGCCGATGAACTCATGAAATATAAAATTCATAGCCCTTTGATAAGTAGCACCAGCATTCTTCAACCCAAAAG
This sequence comes from Sorghum bicolor, assembly GCF_000003195.3. Classification (NCBI taxonomy): domain Eukaryota; kingdom Viridiplantae; phylum Streptophyta; class Magnoliopsida; order Poales; family Poaceae; genus Sorghum; species Sorghum bicolor. The sequence goes on from NC_012875.2 coordinate 26,083,745, forward strand.
TCATGACTATCCATTCAAATAGCCCAACATGACCAGGACATCTGAATGCGGTTTTTGGAATATCCTCCTCCGCCATGAATATTTGATTATAACCTGCATTACCATCCATGAAGCTGATGACCCGATGACCAGCCGCTGCATCAACTAGTAGATCGGCGACAGGCATTGGGTATCCATCCATCGGCGTAGCTTTATTGAGATTCCTGAAATCAATGCACACCCGAAGCTTCCCGTTCTTCTTGTAAACCGGAACAACATTGGAAATCCATTCGGCATACCGACACTGCCGAATAAACTTAGCTTCAATAAGTTTAGTGATTTCGGCCTTAATATCAGGTAGAATGTTAGGATTACATCGGCGGGCTGGTTGCTGATGTGGCCGAAATCCAGACTTGATGGGTAACCGATGTTCAACAATTGATCGGTCTAAACCAGGCATCTCTGTATAATCCCAAGCAAAGCAATCTTTATATTCCTTTAACAAACTAGTCAATTGTCGCTTACTCTCAGGATCTAATTTAGCACTAATAAAAGTAGGCCTAGGCTTATCACCACTACCTATATCTACTTCTACCAAATCATCGGCCGATGTGAACCCCTGGCCTAATTTTCCATCATCAGCGAATCTATCCATTAAAAACCGTCGTCAGAACCGACTGCTTGGATCGGTGGAATCTCATAATCGGCAACTTTGAGAAAATCTTTCTCCCAAACTTCTCCTGAAATGCACCTGGTCCTTTCGTAAGTATCCGCTTCTGCCGATGCGATAACATAAGAAGAATCTCCTGGGACAATCTCAATCTTGTCACCTACCCACTGAACCAAGCACTGATGCATTGTAGATGGGATACAACAATTGGCATGAATCCAATCTCTTCCCAATAATAAGTTGTAAGCACCTTTTCTGCTGATCACGAAAAAAGTTGTCGGCAAGGTTTTACTGCCGATGGTCAATTCTGCACATATCGCCCCCTTGACTGGAGACACGTTTCCTTCAAAGTCTTTGAGCATCATATCGGTCTTGGTCAAATCTTGATCCCCTTTCCCAAGCTTCCGATATACTGCATACGGCATAATATTAATAGCAGCTCCACCATCAACTAGGATCTTGGTCATTGGCTGCCCATCAACCCTTCCTTTGAGGAACAGGGCTTTAAGATGCTGCCTCTCGTCATCGGCAGGTTTCTCAAAGATAGCCGTCATCGGATCCAGAGCCAACTGAGCTATCTGATCAGAAAATTCCACCTCATCATCGCTGGCTGGTGCAAGAAACTCCATCGGCAACATGAAGACCATGTTGACGTCTGCCGATGGACTTTCCCTCTTAGTGTCTGACGGCTGCCGACTTCCAGAGTTCTCTCCCTTGTTTAGCTCTTCTTGCCTCTCACGTTGCAATCTCCTTTTCTGTGTCTTGGTTAATCCTCCAGGGCACCATGGAGGAAGTGGTCTTTGCTTTGCCGTCGGGCGTCGGTTCTCCCTTGACTCCATACGATGCGTGTTAGCATCCCTGCAAAATATGAATTCATCGGGAACCCGCGCATCAGCCATTTCCCCGAGCTCTTCTTGGTTCCTGGGAAAATACTGGACACGGTCACTAAGTCTGTTGTGCCCACTAAATCTGCCCCCCAGCCGGTCATGAACTGACACCCTTCCTCTGATCGGCCCATTAAATCGCCGTTCATCATTATGATAATGCCGATCGATCCTATCGTACCGATCATAACCGTTGCACTCAGGGCAGTCTCTGACAGTAGGAAGCTTGATATTTTCCTCCCAACAATGGATGAAGAATGGACAATTCCAATGATCCCTGTGCCGATTCCACTCCTGTCGGCGTCTTTCTTCTTCCCGTAGATAATCTTCCTGCTGGCGCCGATACCGATCTTCCCGTTGTTGCCATTTTTCTCGAGGCCTTCTATGAGTTATGACGATACCGGATCGAGGAAGCCTTCCTGAGCTAGTTCCTTCCTGGACCAAGCCTTTACTTCTTGCATCGGCAGTAGTAACTTGATGCTGAGGATCTACCGATGCACTCCTCTCAACTGTCTCCGATGTTAAGACCTTAGCCTTCCCCTTAGCATCCAACATGTTTGTCGGGAAAGGATGTTGGTCTATCTTCATCGGCTTCTGGGCTTTGGAACTGTCAAACTTGATTCTCCCTGCCTCTATAGCCGATTGCAGCAGCTGTCTGAATACTTTGCACTCGTTGGTGTCATGGGAAGTTGCATTATGCCACTTGCAATATCTCATCCTCTTCAACTCTTCTGCCGATGGGATCACATGGTTAGGTGACAGTTTGATCTGACCTTCCTGAAGTAGAAAGTCAAATATCCTATCAGCCTTAGTGGTGTCAAAAGCAAACTTCTCCTGTTCCTTCTGCCCAAAAGGACAAGACATCGGCTTCTTGTTTTTTACCTACTCTGCCAAACCGATTACCGGTTCTTCATCAGAATCTGAGCTTGTTGCTTCATCAACAAATGACACTTTCTTATTCCATGCCCTCTTAGGCTCGAAAGGCTTGATGTCTTGATCAGAAATCCTCTGCACCAAATGACTTAAACTTTCGAACTCCTGAGAGGCATACTTATCCCTGATATGTGGCAACAAACCCTGGAAAGCCAAATCGGCTAGCTGCCGATCATCCAGAACCAGGCTATAGCATTTATTCTTGACCTCTCGTATCCTCTGCACAAATCCCTCAACCGACTCATCATTACGTTGCCTCAACTTGACCAAGTCGGTGATCTTCTTCTCATGAACCCCCGAGAAGAAGTATTTGTGGAATTGCTTCTCTAGATCGGCCCAAGTAATTACTGAGTTGGGAGGTAATGATATGAACCAAGTAAAGGCCGATCCAGACAATGATGATGAAAATAGACGAACCCTCAATTCGTCCCTGTTACCAGCCTCTCCACATTGAATAATGAACCTGTTGACATGCTCCATGGTTGACGTGTCGTCCTGTCCGGAAAACTTTGTAAAATCCGGTACCTTGTACCGATGTGGAAGCGGGATCAAATCATACGCGGGAGGATACGGTGTCTGATAAGAATAAGTGTTGACCTTGGGTTTTATCCCAAACTGTTCCCTCATTACTTCAGCAATCTTATCGGCCCAATACGCATCGGCATCTTGCCGATGAGGCGGCTGCGGATCTGGCACTTGGTGGCGAACCTCCACGTGTCTGTTCAGGACGTGACTTGCATGGAACATTGTATTGGTCACCTGTCCTCCAATCTGCGGACTACCAAACTGCTGTCCACCGATTGGCTGTCCTCCGAGTTGCTGTCCAAAATTCATTGGCTGGTTGGGAATCCCCTGACCTTGGAACCCGGGATAGACCTGCCCTTGCTGGAACCCTGTAGTCTGATAACCCTGCTGGGGCGATTGTGGAAAGGCTTGCTGTCCAAGCCATCCATTATTAGCGTTCATCGGCATAGGTGCTGCCGATGATTGGTAATTGGGTACCGTCGTTGAATTGACATACCCCGATTGGGCCATAGGCCTCTGTTGCATCCGCATTGACTCTGCCGATGCGTTGGGCATCTGAAACATTGAATCTTGAGGATTCCCAGTGTGAGGCCTTGCAGTAGTAGTTGTGGTATACCGAGGACTCTGGTTCACCGGCGCGTTGGGAGGTGCCGATGTCATAGGAGTTTTGCCCCTCATGTCAGTTATTTGTGATGTTCCCGGCGTCAACTCTGGAGGCATACCATAACCCCACCAGTTGGGAGGAAGAGTTAACCCTGACATTGCCGATGCCAACATATCTATTGTCAGTCTATGCTGCCCAACTGAAATTTGTGGGTTGGTTGCCATCGGCATAGATAGTGCACCAGTAGTCCCCAATGTACTTGGAGGGACGGCAGACTGTGCACTTGCATTCGTCAAGGCAGCCGATGGAGCCGTGACCTCTGGTGCCGTTGGCTGATGATGGGAGGGCCCCACATAATCTGGCGGGATTTGTCCTTCCTTGAAAGTTCTTGCCACGGCGTTGAAAACCGTATTAGACAGTACACCAGCTTGGTTGATCAACGCTCGATTGATGGCATTGTCAACCATATCTTGAAGCTTGCCAGGATTGGCGTCAAAGGTGACCTGCCGTGGTGCCGGCAGTGCATCTTTCTGGACCACTTCGCCGCTCCTGTTTATGCTGAAAGACCTCAGGCATTGCTGCTTGAACTCTTCCATGGCTTGGGCAATAGCTTGCTTTTGCTCATCCTTGAGGTTGGCCTCCGTCACGGGGATGACGTTCTCTTGATCGAGGTCAGAGATCGACATGTTGATCTTGATCTTGAATCTGTCCCACTGGGCGTGCCAAAAGATGTGTTGATGCAAAACTGATCTGCAAACACAAAGGGCTAATACCCGATTCAAACGTTAAGGCGTGCCAGCCGATTTGACCTTACTATCGGCAAAGGTGGTAACTCGAACACTTTGGTCCTGACAACAGCGATGCGCCCGGATGTCACGGCCAAGAGGTATTCACGCGGAACTTGAGAACACGCCGAGCTTAAGTCGACGAATTCCTAAGAACTCGTAGTAAAAAGGAAAAAGTATGACGAAGTCGTCGAAATAGTAGATGCTAGAATATGAGTAAAAACTGGTGTTTTATTTTTTTCTTGTTGATTGATTACAAGGTCCTAGGGTTTATATTTATACCCTGCTCAAAGAGCTACAACCAGACACGATTAGAATTCGAATTCCAAATTACACGGAATCCGTATACAAAACGATGCAAATAACTAAGGAAATAATAGAACTATCCTTCGTGACAAACCGAAACTCCTCCACATGACAACCGGCAGCTTCCGGACTCCTCCCTCACATCATCGGCAATCCCCTTGCCATAGTCATCGGCAGACCTTTTTATCCAGCCATCGGCACCATATTACTGCCTGTGGACTTAGTCATATTCAAATTCTCCCTCATCGGCAACCATCCTCATCGGCAACCCGCATCGTACTGCCACCCTATCACGCCATCCTAGACACGTGCCCAAAAATGGTGTCAACAGTACGCAAAAAGAATAATGAATGGAGAATGTGCGTTGATTACACTGATCTCAATAAACACTGTCCTAAAGATCCTTTTGGTCTCCCTCGCATCGACGAGGTGGTCGACTCAACGGCCGGATGCGAACTCCTCTCTTTTCTAGACTGCTACTCTGGTTATCACCAGATCTCGCTAAAGGAAGATGATCAGATCAAAACGTCTTTCATTACTTCTTTCGGCGCATACTGCTACACGACCATGTCCTTCGGACTCAAAAACGCCGGAGCCACCTATCAACGGGCCATCCAGCAATGCCTCCACGACGAGATTCGTGATGACCTCATCGAGGCTTATGTGGACGACGTCGTCATCAAAACAAAGGATGCAAGCACCCTAATCGACAACTTAGACCGAACCTTTAAGGCTCTAAACAAGTACAAGTGGAAGCTTAAACCTAAAAAGTGCATCTTTGGTGTCCCGTCCGGTCTACTACTCGGCAACGTCGTCAGCCACGACGGCATACGACCGAATCCTTCAAAAGTAAAAGCAGTACTTGACATGCGACCACCTAAGAATGTCCAGGATATTCAGAAGCTCACCGGATGTATGGCCGCTCTCAGCCGCTTCATCTCAAGACTAGGAGAAAAAGGCCTCCCTTTCTTCAAACTCTTGAAGGCGTCGGAAAAATTCTCTTGGACAGAAGAAGCTGACGCTGCGTTCACCCAGCTTAAGTCCTTCCTCACCTCACCGCCTGTTCTCATAGCGCCTCAGCCCAATGAAGACCTACTTCTTTACATTGCGGCAACCGACAGGGTTGTCTCCACGGCAATAATGGTCGAGCAAGACGAGCCAGGTCACACCTACAAGGTCTAGAGACCCGTTTATTTCATAAGCGAAGTCTTAAATGAGTCCAAGGCCAGATATCGACAAATACAGAAGCTCATATACGCCATTCTAATAACGTCGAGGAAGCTAAAGCACTACTTCGACGGCCATCGACTCTTGGTAACCACCAGTTTCCCTCTTGGGGATATTCTGCGCAATAAAGACGCCAACGGCAGAATTGTAAAATGGGCAATGGAATTATGCCCATTCTCCTTGGATTTCCAGAGCCGCACCACAGTCAAGTCTCAGGCCCTGGTCGATTTCATCGCAGAGTGGATGGATCTCAACGAGACTCCCATTTCCGACGTCTCCGACCACTGGTCAATGTTCTCCGACGGGTCCTTGAACATCAACGGCGCTGGCGCTGGGATACTTTTCGTGTCGCCTAACAAGGACAAACTGCGTTACATCCTTAGGATCCTTTTTCCGGCATCAAACAATGTCGCCGAGTACGAAGCATGCCTGCACGGCATACGACTAGCCGTTGAGTTGGGAGTCAAATGCCTCTACGTCTATGGCGACTCCGCCTTAGTTATCAACCAGCTCAACAAGGAATGGGACGCAACCCACGAGAAGATGGATTTCTACTGCAAAGAAATCCGCAAATGGGAATCCAACTTCTATGGCATAGAGTACACCCACGTGGTCCGGGATAAAAACCAGGCAGCGGATGCGCTGTCAAAGTTAGGGTCATCTCGGGCCCAGATCCCGCGAGGTGTCTTCGTCCAGGATATCCATGAGCCAAGTGTGGGTACAGACCTAGTCGAAAAGCAACCTATTGAGGCAATGCTCATATACGACGCTACTCCGACAACCAGCAGCCATGATTGGCGCACCCCGTTCATCAGATATATATCGGACGGGTCAGGCTTTCAGGATAAAACGGAGAACGAGCGCCTCATTCGACGATCAAAGAATTACATACTGGTGGACAGCAAACTCATGCGAAAAAATGCAAGTTCTGAAGTGCTGCTCAAATGCATATCCCAGGATGATGGCATCAAGCTCCTAGATGACATACACGCCGGATCCTGCGGCAACCATGCTGCCTCCAGAACGCTGGTCAGGAAGGCTTTCCGAGCAGGTTTTTACTGGCCAACCGCGGTCACCGACGTAGAAAAACTGGTCCGACATTGTGAAGGATGCCAGTTCTTCACCAAAAGGACCCACGTCCCTACTCATGAGATTCAAACTATCCTGTCATCCTGGCCTTTCGCCTGCTGGGGTCTCGACATGATCGGGCCATTTAAACCGGCTCCCGGCAACTTCAAGTTTGTCTTCGTATTAATTGACAAATTCTCAAAGTGGATCGAATACATGCCACTGGTCAAAGCAACCTCCGAGAAAGCTGTGGAATTCCTCAATCAAATCATACAAACATTTGGGATCCCCAACAGTATAATCACCGACTTGGGCACTCAGTTCACTGGCACTACGTTTTGGGACTTCTGCGATGACAGAGGCATAGTGATAAAATACGTGTCAGTAGCCCACCCACGGGCAAACGGTCAAGTAGAGCGCGCCAATGGCATGATCATCGATGCCCTAAAGAAAATGTTGTACACCGAGAACGACAGAGCACCTGGTCGATGGATGAAAGCGTTACCGGCTGTGGTATGGGGTCTCCGAACACAGGCTAGTCGGAACACGGGGGTGTCACCCTACTTCATGGTTTACGGCACCGAGGCAGTGCTGCCGTCTGATATAGCCTTCGGGTCTCCAAGAGTTGAAAACTTTGACCAGTCAACGGCCGACAACGCCAGGGAGCTCGAAATCAACTGCATGGAGGAAAAGCGTCTAAATTCATGTCTTCGAACAACAAAGTATCTTGCAGCCATCAGACGGTACCACAACAGGAACGTCAAGGACCATTCTTTTGTGGTCGGCGATCTGGTACTCAGGTGGAAAACAAGCCAGGAAGGAATGCACAAGCTATCCACCCCCTGGGAAGGATCCTTTGTGGTCGCCGAAGTCACACGTCCTACATCCTACAGATTGGCGTATCCAGACGGAACACGCGTGCCTAATTCTTGGCACATAGACAAACTGCGCCGTTTTTATCCATAAGTTCCAGTACCTTTTGCTTGTAAGTTTCCTATAATTGGCAATAACAAAAGTTTTCCATTTTCGCTATACATTGTTTACACGTAGAGCTTTCGACGAGCACAACAATATTCCTCTGCGACAGAGATCCTTAACGACTATCAGTCAAACACAGTGATACATCACTCAGATAACTTTACAGCGCTCAAAATCATGGTCATGACAAAATCAAACTTTATTACAAACTTTGCAAATAGAGTTTACAATAAACACCCTGACGGGCGGTTACTAGTCTACTCCTACAGACTATCCTACTGGCCTACTGCTCGGGCTGAACACCCGCTTGGCCTTGCTGCCCGGACGAAGGAGTCGGGGCCACCGGCGCCTGGCTGGTCGAGACCGCAGGCGTCGACCGCCCATCTCCGGCAATAGACGCCCCCGACAACTCCCTGGCCGACCTGTCTGACCCCGGCTGGTCGGGGGGAGTGGCCGTCCCGCATAGATTGATGTCACCGATAACCGTCGACAACAAGTCTAGCAGGCCAGCTCGAAGGTCGTCCGCCTCCTGCGGGCCGACTTCCTTGGGGTACCCCCTCTCCAGCCTGGACAAGTCGACCAGGGGATAGTGGGCGCGCACCATGCTGAGGACATGTGCGCCGGCGAACTCCCCGGCGTCCTTAACGAACTGCTGGAGCCAATCCCACGCCCGTTGCGCCTTCTCGACTGGCGTCAGCTTCGGCACGCGGGGCTGGTCTTCCGGAAGCTCGGGACTGATCAAGTCCAGGACTGGGGCCACTCCTTTCCAAAGCCTAATATAGTTAGTCTTCCAGGAGTCCCGATCCTTGACCAACTCGTCTAAGTGCTTCTTGGTATTTACCTTGAGCACTACAAACCAAGCAGGAGGTCAGTTTAATAACAATGAAAGGAATGTTGAGCAGCCAAATAAAGGAGGGCGGCACGGTTATTACCAGACAACTCCCGATTCCTCTGTCCTAGCTCCTCGCCTGCTCGGCGCCCGGCCTCCAGCGCCCCGGCAAGCTCTTGACCGAGTTGCTCCTTCTCTTGCCGAAGGCGCGCGACCTCCTCCTCCAAGTCTACATGAACAATCCCCTGGTCAACAAAACCAACCACGTGGCTACATACAGCTGCTCGGAGCATGCGACTGACCTGTCCGCTGCCGATACTGGTCGGCTAAACGCCGAGTGAGCTCGAGACGACGCTCTTCCTGGGTGCTCATCTCGGCCACCTTCTCCCCAACCTCCGACCACAGCCGGTCCACCTCCACGGACAGGGCCTTGTTCTCGGCCACAATGCCCTCTATTTGGTCGAAGCACCTCTTCCGGTACTTCGCCGTTTTCATTGCGCCCTACAAGAAGAACATATGTCGACCCAGCAAGATTGCACAAAAGTGTCGAGCAGTGCAAAGGACCACTTACCTTAACTTCGTCCACGAGGCGCTTGGCCGCGCGCTCCACCCTCGCAGCCTCTTCTGTCTCCGCGAGCTCCTCGTGTCCGATGAAGTGGTCCCCGCGTTGGCGCCACACGTATACGTGTTGGCGGCCATCACGGGGACGACCTTCAATTTCCTCCACGTCGTCGTCAGAGGCCGCCTGGGTTTCCTCGTTCGCCGCACTGCTACAGGCTGTGGTTGCAGGCATCACTGGCCCCTGGACCAGGCCCGGGGAGCCTGCGGACGAAGAGGCTCCTGCCTAGGGCGGCGTTGGGACCCCCCTCTCTTCAGCGGGGGGAGGGGTCGGGACTCTGTCTTCCCCTTCCGCGATGCTACTCGGGGGAGGTGTCCTCGTAGCCTCCTCATCCCTTGTCGGGCTGCTCGCCGCGGTCCTTGCTGAGGCCGGAAGCTCCTCGGCGCTCTCAGCCACGGTTCCCGCCGCGGGCTGCTCCGTGGTCTGCGGCGCGGCGTCCTCAGCGGCAGCGGCAGGTTCGGCCACCCTCTGGCCGGCAACGTGGTCATGATCGACGTCCGACGCCACGCTAACAATAAAACGACATTTAAACAGTGTCAAAACGTAGCAACAAAACGCAAAAAATCGCAGCACGAAAGTAAGAATGCAAACTTACAGGTCAGAGCGCTGGTGCGTTGTGGTGAACCGCCTCCTGACTCTACCGGTCGGTGCTTGCGCCCCCGTCTCCACGACGCGCGTCGGCTCGACGTGCAGAGCAGGCGGGTCACTGGTCACCCGACCAGTGGTGGCCGGCACAACGTCCGGACGACTACGAGGCCTTCGGACCAACGACGGTGCGGCCTCCTCCTCCTCGTCGTCGTCGTCGGCGATCCGGACGAGCCGACGGCGTTTTGGCGCCTGGCTACTCTCTGCTGGCAGCGTTGGCGCAGGGGAAGGGTCTGCTGCTAATGGCCTTTTCCCCGCCACTCTGTCCTCAGTGGTCGGGGCGGGGTGGGCCTGCTCCTCCTCACTGCTGGTGTACCGAGCACACCGAGCAGCATCGTCCTCCGGCGGATCTTCCCCCGCGGGATTCTCCATCCCAGGTGCCAGTGATACGTACACTGTGCACCGGTCAACGTCTCCGATCTGCAACAGTAACAAAGACAAGTCTGTAGCTGGAAAGAACAAGAACTAAGGAGGTACAATCAGTAAGTAACGTTACCTTAGGAGCTAGTCGCCCCAGCTTGAAGGCCTACACCCGATCACTACCACGGATAAAGCTCCCGTCCGCAAAGTTGAACAGCTCGTTCAACAGTTGCTGCACTTCCGCCTTCTCCAAGACCTCAGGCCTCATCCTGGTCGGGTCCTGGCTTCCAGCGTACTCGTACGCCGAGTGCACCCTCTTCTGGTAGGGCATCACCCGATGACAAATGAAGTTGCCGACCACTCCTAGCCCGTCCAAACGCGACCAGTCGATCAGCTTCATCATTTCCGCTACTTGGCCGGCGAACTCTGGGCGGTCGGTCCAACTGACCCTCTTCTCGGGGATGTACCCCACATCACAGAACGTGGAGCTGCCCGGCTCTTCCCTGACGTAGAACCACTTCCTGTACCATTCGATAAGAGAAGTGTTCGATGGGCAGCTTAGATACCAGTTCTTCATCCCGTCACGAAGATTGAGGTATACTCCACCTGCAATCTTGGAGCCTCCAACCGCCCCCTTTTTCCTCAAACAGAAAAGATAACGGAACAGATCGAAGTGCGGCTCTATTCCAACATAGGCCTCGCACAGATGAATGAAAGTAGAAATGAGAAGGATTGAGTTCGGGTGCAGATTGCATATCCCGATCTCATAGGACAAGAGAAGCCCCTGGAGAAAAGGATGGACAGGAACCCCAAAACCCCTCTTGAAAAATCTTCGAACACTACAATCTCACCGGCACGAGGGTCGGGGTAGCTCTCCCCCTCTGGCGCCCTCCAGCCGCCGAGCTCTAGGCTGTGCAGCAGCCCCATGTCGACGTGGTCATTGAGGGACTTCACACTGCTTCGGGACTTTTTCCATTCCTAGGCCATCAGCTCGGCCCTCTTCTTGGAGTCGCTCTTCGCCATTGACATTACAGGAGTGACTGCGAGCTGGGTTGCAGGTGGTTGTAGAAGGCAAGAGCGGAAAGCTTGAAGACAATGGCAGAGTAATCAATGCGGGGGTACTGTCAGGCTTTTATAAACCACAACTCCACCCCTCCAACTTCCCGCATTCTTGGGAAGTGGGCGGGCCCAGCGGTGGACGCGGCGCTTCGGTTTTCAATAATTATCGGCTGTTAATGCGGCGGCCTTTTCGTATAATTGATGGTTTCCTTTTCTCAAACCACGCAAAGGGCAGCTGCGCAGTTACCAGGCGCAACTTTTCACGCAACCACCTGACAATACGTCAGGAGGTCTCGTCACGTCAATCATTTACGTGGTAAGATGTTTTCTTCAAAATAACAGACAAAAATTGGTGGAGGGTCAACATTCCTGGGGACTGCACCGACCACCGAGCACTGTATGCTCGGGGACTGGTCGCCCAGTCTGCCATCTCGGTAATCTGGGGACTGCACCGACCACCGAGTACTGTATGCTCGGGGACTGGTCGCCCAGTCTGTCAGCTCGAGAATCTAGGGGCCGTACCGACCACCGAGCACTGTACGCTCGGGGACTGGTCGACCAGCCCGCCAGATTGATAAGTCTATCCAATAGTAAACGAGTATGAGATGCTCGGGGACTGGATAATTTTAATTTTTTAGACCTTGCTACAAGGTTCATACTTCGCCTTCCAGCAAGCTCGGGGACTACATCGGTACGATGCATCTGGCGATGCATCTCAGTTTTAAAATCTCTTTGAGGACTTTTCTTTTGACCCTGGCACCACGTGCCTACGTCACCTACTGCCAGGCTCGGGGACTAAGTGGGCACACTTCACCTTGCGGTGAATATGCTTGCTTTTTGAAAGGCTTTACTTTTCAGAAAAGCAAAGTGGGCACACTTCACTAGGAAAGAAATCTTTTTTGATTAAGAGCACCATGCATTCGTCGAACAACCTGCTTCTTCGACGTTAATAATGATCAACTGTCTTTTGAGTCGGTCAAAATACCGTGGCAACTGTTTGGGCGACTCTCCTGCCTATTGAAGGTGTCAAAGTTTCACTGGTCGAAGAAACTCAAGACGACGAGTTACTTCACAATACATGGCGCTCGGGGACTAGCTGTGGGGGTATAAACCCCTATACCCTTACGGCTAGACTTGGGCCAGTAGGTTTGACCCATTACGAGACAAGTTCGAAGCTTGATCTGACACCTCGGAGTTTCACGCAAGGAAACAAGATGTGGAGATCAAGCAGGATTCTAGTCGGTTAGAATAGAAATTGATATCGAACTATCTATGGCAATTGTAACCGACTAGGATTAGTTTCTAGATCTGTAACCCTGCCCTCTGGACTATATAAGGAGAGGCAAGGGACCCCCTAGGACATCATTATTCTCTCAACACAAATCAATACAACCAGACGCAGGACGTAGGTATTACGCCAACTCGGCGGCCGAACCTGGATAAAAAGCTTGTCCGTGTCTTGCGTCACCATCGAGTTCGTAGTTTGCGCACCGTCTACTGACAAACTACTACCGTGGGTATACCCCAAGGTAGACTGCCGACTAGCTTTCGTCGACACAAGCGCACAGATAGAACACCTCATTGTAGCATTTCACCAGGATAAGTATTCCAGGTATCGTTATTTATAATTTTGCTTAAGAGGACAAGGGATGAAATTAAGATAAGGGCAAAATCTATCAAGGCATAGACTAGAGATAAACTTGCAAGAACATGATTACTAATGGGAAACTCGTCACATAGTCACTTACTTTAGCAGGGGGTAAACCATAAAGATAATGATAATGAATTATAAGTTCAAGGGTAAATAACACAGCGACTAGAAAATAAACTACTCCTCATATATGTAGGTGATGTCAGATTAGCTAGAGAATGGATTCTAAGTTATCTACTATCTACTAAGTCATAATCTACTCTAGTTATCTACAAGATCATATATAGCATAAAAGACTCTTCATTCATGTATAAGGAACATTGCTAAAGTAAATCAGAACATCGCAAGACTTACTCCGCAATACAAGTTCTGCCTGTCCTATCAACGGAGGGTGGACTATATAAGAATCAACGAAGCTGTCACTATCGCGAACTACCACACGACCCGGCCAATAGGATACTGTCGGTGTTTTTCCCCCGGGGGGTCACACCAACGAGTAAATTTGTATGCGTGCTCCCTTTCCCAGATGGTGATGCAAGAAGACACAGAGATTTATCCTGGTTCGGGCAAGAGAAGGCCCTACGTCCAGCGGGGGGGAGAAGTATGTATTATCTTGCACCTAAGTGCTTGTACAGGGGCGAATACAAGCGTGGTATGGAGTGTATGTGTGCTACTACGTGTGAGCGTGGTATCGCGTGGTGCTGTCCCTGGTGTTCTATTCCTGAGTCCCTCCTTTTATAGTTCCAAGGAGAGACCCAGGGTACATGTATAGGCGTCAGAATAGGAGTCGATAGCAGTATGGAGCGCTGACCTACTCGAGGCTTCCGTACCGGCATAGCCTCGAGCCGTCCCGTCTTAATAGCCTGGTGATGATTACGCGTGCCCCTGCATTCTGCTCTGCGCGCCGTCTTGTACTGGTTCAATGGTCGCATGCTCGTACGGTTTGGCGGCAAATCCGGCGGAGTGGTTGCGGCGTGACCAGTCGACGTTCGACCGTCCCCAGGAAGGTACCATGTTAAGTCGAGGGTTGGACGTCGTACGACGTCCCGACGTCGGAGCGCTGACCTTGGCTACCCCGAGGGGGTCTTGATTAGACGTGCCATCTCTGTTTCCCACGTCCTGAGACGCCCTGGGCCGTTTGGTGGGGAAGGTTGCAAAAAGGTCGATGGGATGGATGCCTGTTCCCTATCACGCCTCCCGTGACCCGTGTGTTCGGTGGGAAAGCATCAGGCGCATTTAATGCCCAGGCTCACGTGCGCGTGTCAGGCGGCGGGCGGTGTCCTTGCGCTCGACACCTCCCGGTTCGCGTAAGCCCGTTCCGTGTTCGACGATAACCAGAGCTCGACGCCTGATTGATTCGCTCGACGCTATTTCCGTCTTCGAGGTTGTGGCCGTCGATGGCTGCGCATACGTACGGATGGAGCGTCGAATCGAGGGTCTCGTCCTATGTATGGATAACCTTGTTATATGTATTGGTGAGGGTACCCCTTGTTGATACCCTCGACAGTAGCCCCAGAGTCTCCAGTCGAGCGCTGGCGCTCGAGTGGAGACTTTTGCCTTTACGGTCGATCTTCCATGGGGGCGCGCGAGCGACCCCGCGGGGGTAGCCCCCGAGCCCTCGAGGGGGTTTTTAACTCCTTCGAGGGTTATTTTGACAAATTCGCAGAAATGCTGTCGACACCAGTGGTGGAAGGTTCTGATCGGCTTTGCCTTACGTGGAGGTTTCGACGCACTCTCGATAGAGCAAGCGTCTTCCCTCCCAGATTGAGTTCCTAGCGGGTAGTCCAAGTGAGAACCTGTGCCCTTTTCGAGGGGGTCAGCTGTAGCCCGGAGGCGTTCTCATAAAGCTGGGTTGACATGGTCGGGGATACCGGTCTCATTCGATAGAGTCCAGCGGCTCGATGCCTCCCATCGGGGGGATTCCTCTCGACTGTCTCGACCCTGCCTTGGACATCGCCAGCGAGTCTTCGAGGCGGACCCCGATCTTCGACCACTTGCTGGAGATCCCTGACTTTGGTGCTCGTGATCGGCTGTCGAACCCTTTCGGTGGGCCAGCCTGCGACCTCTCGAGGCTTTCGCGGGTACGCCCCTTGGCTTACAAGGGAAGGAAGTGGCCGTGGCGGTTCGCCTTTTTGCCCGTTGGGCGCACCTTTTTAGGCGGGTGACGTTATGACATCGTATTGGCGTGGAATTCGGAGCGCCCGGCCTGTGAAGGGGGAGAGACTGTTAGGTAGCGCATTTATGGGGGGACGTTACCTCATTTCTCAGATCTGTCCGTTGGCGGATCTTGGCTTATAAATACGCCGCGGCACCGCCGCCTTTCTTTCTTCCGCCTCCCATCCTCACTCTTGCCTTAGCCTTCTTGCCTCCCTAGCTCTCTCGCCGTCTCACGCGCACACGACTCCTCGAGCAGTAGTGGGTCCGCCGTCCCTCCGGTCGTGATGCCTGTAAGACTCGTCGCCGCCGACGACTGGCGCCCGTCGTCGATGATGGAGCGCCGGTTGTTAGAGCTCGAGAAAGAGGGACTGCTGCGCCGCCGCACCTCGTTATCGTCGCCAGAGTGGATCGCGCCGCCGGCGAATCACCGGGAGCCCCAGCCGCCCGAGGGCTACGTGGTGTCGTTCGCCAAGTTCCACCGCCATGTCCTGGGTGCGCCCCCTAGCCGCTTCATGCGGGCCCTCTGCTTCCACTATGGGGTGGAGCTCCAGCACTTCTCCCCGAACGCCATCACCGTCGCGGCGGTTGTTGATATTTGGTAACGCAATTAGAAAATGATCCGCAAGCGCACGGATATCGGTGAGCATTTCACCCGAGAGGTTATCCAGAGTTATCGTATTTATATTTTTACCACTGGGAGAAAGGGTGCATCTGACTAACCAAATCTATTGCTACTATCCCTTTAGGCTACAAAGAATGTCTCTCGATGTGAGTGATGTATAGAGAAGACTGCAACCTTAGTCTCGTTCTAACCTTGGTAAGGATGATCTACTGTTCTATTGGGGAGGCTCACGGAATCTAGACAACACAAAGGATGTTCGACCCGCACCTATAACCCTACCCGTCCTGCTAACGAGATGTGATCTGCAAAGGTAACTCGGAATTGTCACGTTCCTCGCTACTACCACGGTCCAACTAGTCATGGGATATCTATGAGTACCCTAGCCTAAACACCACGTTTACGCTAACAAGTGATTACTCTAATACTCAACAGGAAGAGGATTAAAGTAAACTCATAAACCAAAAAACAATAAAACAAGAACTTACTAGTATTAGAAGTCGAATTACTGAAGAATCTTAGAAGCAAGCCTCGGGTTAGGAGACTTGATCCCGTAGGTACAACTCGGAGTAGACACCGATAGGCCGGCCTTCCTCCGATCCACACCTCCACTCTATCTCTCTCAATCTAGTAGAAACTAGAAGATCTATTTCTACTTTACATTGGTTGCTAAGCCTAAAAAGAAATATTATTTAGAGAAGAGGTTTTCCTTTGAGGGCACCCCTCAATCTCTATGATAATTTATTGTCTCCTCCAGGGGCCAGAGGGGGTCTCCTTATATAGTCCTCCCCTTCTATGCGTTTTTGGGTCGATAGGCGAGGTGGTACTATGTTATTAAGGATCCAAAAGGTCGGTGGAACGTCGTGTGCGAAGAGAGTCCGGAACGGAGTCCAGAGGTGGGCGGGCGCCCAGGTCCTCAGGGCGGGCGCCCTGGGCCTGGCCCCTTTCGGGCTCCGCTTCCTTCCCGTGGCTTCTGGAGTCTTCTAGATGGTAGAAAATTGCGCGGTGGGTTGATATCTCTATGTAATCCTGACATGTGGGCCTTTCTTCCTTATTTCCTGATAACCCCCTGCAGAAATAGACAAACACCAAAACTCGTGGAATTCTGTCAGATAAAACCCTAAGTCTAGATGTTGATTTCATTTGGATCCTTTTCTTTGTTTATTTGATAATTAAATTTGATACTTAAGGACCGTCAACAAACTCCCCTAAGCTTACCTCTTGCTCGTCCCTGAGCAAGGATAGACTCAGCTATGGATCATAAGTAGTTGCAATATCTTTAAAAATTTGACGGTACACATGCTTTTAAATAAGATCTCATCTCTGGGTTAGAGTAAACTGTCAAGACTTAAAACTTACTTACTTTACCTTCACCAAGGGACTTGTAACCGTCACTTCTATCTTGAGTGGTTAAAAGATAGAACAGTCTAGTCAAGTGCCATGTCTCTCATTCTTGATCAGCTATAGCTCTGGGGTTTTTGCAGATTTTCAAATAAAACTCAGAAATTCCTTGTATGATTCTCTCAGGTCTCTCTTTTGTGGTATTTCTGGATCTTTACCAAGGCAGTAATGGAATATGCCTTCTCTCAAAGTATGTGGTATTTTTGGTATAATGCATAGTGATATTGCCTTCTCTCTCACCCTATTCTAATAAGGTTTTGATATCTGGAGCTCATAGGTGGGAGACAGCTAATACATACTTACAAGACATTTATTGCATAGTCAAACCATGGATCCAGAGAAACAAGTCAATAAGTCAAATCAAGATGTGCATGTGTGGCGAGTGAATGGTGTATGGTGATGATGGAGATAATGATGGTGAAAGTCTAATTCTACTTTGCTCTTTGAGGGAATACATACCTTCCTTGCTTTTGAAACTTTATGATGAGAATGAGATGCTCTATCTTTTTCTTTCCTCTCAGGTGGGTATCTTGCACCCCTAATTCTACTGTTGGACACTTGTCCATTTTTACCTCTCGTCTCACTTTTTCTTTTCTTTCGAGGTTCCGAGCACTTGCTCCTTTTTATTTCCTCGTATCTTTTTTTTTCTCCTCTTTCTTTTTTTAGAACATTCATCTCTTGAGATAATATAGCAAGTGGTAGTAACAAGATAACTTGAGCATTTATTTCACAAGGGGAAAACAGAAATATTTTTGGTTATTCTCTCCCGGATTAGGAGTAGAATATTTTTGGGTGATTCTGGAGATGGAATGTATGGATATATGTGGATGGTACTTCTGGAGTAGAAGTAGCATATATGAGTGAACGTGCAAGTGAAATCTTGATTTAACCACATGACAAGCTTCTAAGGGTCTACACAGCTTGACCACACTCAATGCTCATAAGCAGTAAATAATAAATGTGTGGCTCAAAGTCTAGCAAGCATGTATATATGGCTGTGGTAGGAATTTAAACTCTCATCATACAGGAACTCATCATGCAACATTTTAAAGATTTTTCAATGATAAAATTCTCCAGAATTCTAGCATCTCTAGGAACAGATAAACAGCAGCTCAACCTTCCTATATCATATCCGTTAACAACTTAGACTTTAGATCAAGTTTTCATCCCACAAGTTTAGGTCTAGAGCAAGCCTTAAATTATAACAGTTATGTCTAAACTTGAGAGAGAACTTAAAATGTGCAAATTAGGCAGAGCAACTATTCATCATATCCATGCTTGAGTTACATACAGATTAGCATAGCCACTTTATTTATTTATTAAACACACTAAGCAAAAAAATATATATAAGCATAAAATCTTTATTTGATTTTTCATAGTTATGTGTATTTGTATTCTAAAATAATATAAGTATGAATATAGATAGAAATACTTATCGAGGTAAATGGGGGTGCTCTCCCCCAAGCTGGATTTTGACGTAATTTCTCTTGATGTAGCTAGCAGGTGGCAGAGGTGTATTTGAAAGTCAGCAGCATTCTGACAGCAATTAGAATGTCCTCCGTCTGCTAGTCTTCTTGATTCTTAAATTCTGTGGAGCTCAAATAGACAACAAAGCTTGTGGAACTGATTAAGTGTTAGCATAAATATCTAGCCTTTATTATCTTGAGGCTCCTTAATAATTATTACTCCCTGTTTTTATATTTTTTTTTTTATAAAGTACAAAAATATTTATTTTATTTTTATGCCACCACAGTGAATGTACTTATGGGTTTTATGCCACTCGTCTACTCACATGGGGCTTACTGTTTTTCACATTTTTATTTTCTTTTTAGGATAATACGAACATGATTAACTAAGTAAACTATTTGAAATAATTGAAAAGGGAAAGGATAACTACCAAGTTTTACCTCTTGGCAAGGCGTTCGGTTTTTTAAGTCCTCCGAATGGGACTCCTTGTGTTTTCAGTCGTCCTGGGATTCGCTAGGTGGCGTAGTCGGTGATTCCGGCGGCGCCTCCTCTTTGTGTATAACTATGTTCTCTTTCCACACCTGACTCGGTGCTACGGTCTCCTCAGGACAGTTCTATTCAAGTTGTATGTCTTCAGTCCTTATCACTTTTCCTTCGTAGTCTACCCGTCCGTCCTTGATGATTTGCCTCCTCTGGTTGCGGTTGCGTTGTCTTCTTCTTGTCCTGACCTGCTTAGAATCTTCAACTATATAATCATTAAAGTAGTGGCGTACCTTTCTCAGAGGGGAAGTGCATGTGGACTTCTCCAGTTCCAATATAGATAATGGCTTTGATAGTGTTTAGGAACGGTCTTCCAAGGATGGTGGATGGATCATACTCGTCTTCTCCCATGTCAATGACCTGAAAATTGTTTGAAGCTGAATGTATCTTGGTTGTAGGGGCATGGTTCCATGCAGGAGCTGATAAGTGACTGCGGCCATTATGTTGTCGTTAGATCCGGTGTCGTAGAGTGTCTTCTAAAAAGAGTATCCATTGATTGTGCACTCAATGCTTGGAACACCAGGGTCGTCCTTCTTGATCAAGAAAGGTGACTTGAGTCGACGATCTTGACCTCCTTGAGCTGCAGTGACCATCTCAGCTGACTCGGTCCACATTTGCTTGTTCTTCTTCCTCCTGTTGGTCCTCTTCCTTGGTTCATGTCAGGATTGCTCTGAAGTTTGTGTAGTCTTGTTCTTGAAGGAAAGTCTCCTTCTTCCCTTTGATGTAGAGACTGATCTTGGCAGCATTAGCGTAGATGACAGCTCTGGTGTTTAGGAATGGCCTCCCTAAGATGATGGGTGCCCTCTCCTCAGTACCAGTCTCTATCACCACGAAGTTTGCTGGAGCGTACAAGGTACCAACTCAGACACAGAGGTTCTTCAATATTTCCTTTGGGAAACTAAGTGTCTGATCTCCATTGTGTTTGTGCTCGTAGATCCCGGTTCTTCACTTGGTGGAATCTGGGAGTTGTAAAACTCCTCCATGTTTTGTTTGAAGTGTACCTATTTATAGAGACAAGGCAGAGATCAAGTGCATGGGCCCTGTTGGTGGAAAACACCAACAGAACCAAAAGTGTATTTGTTCTTCTCTAACCTTAAGCATAGTGAGCAAGACAAAGTTGATAGGATCATGAGTGTAGGATTTGAAACATTTGTCAGATCATATAGCTCAACCTAATGGAAATATAATCTATCTATATTTATGTTTTGTTTATATCTTCCAAAGATTGAATGTGCAATACTTTAGCTTATATGATTAGGAGTGTGGGATCACGAAGGTAGCACTAAGAACAAAGATTAAAGGACTAAACATGTTGATTTAATTGGGTTGGTTAATTTGGAGTTATAGATCATACATGTTTGTCTCTTTATTTATGTGAATGCTAGAACCAAGGAGAAACTTATAAAAGTGATAGTCAAGTACCTTAAAATGTTACCTTACTTGAAGAGTGATGGTACAGTATCACCTTGTGGAAGCTTTCCTTTCTTAGCGGTTGTGCATCGTGTTTGTGGCACCCTCCATAGATCATCCCTTATGAGCTACGTCTTCCTCGTGTAAATTGTTAAACTTCATGTGTCACTTTCTTCATCTCAAATGTGAGTTTATCTCAGGACTTCCCAGGTTGATATTGAAAGTTTTCCTGCAGGGGTTAGTCCCACAAAATATACCAATATCTACTCAAGCAGTTTTTAGTTCAGTAACCAAACTAGACTCCATGTCTAATCAGATTAAGGAAGGCTGTTTAACCTAAGCACCATGCTTAATTTAAAAGCCAATGGAAGTATGTCGAGTACTTCCAAACCAACACTTACTAGGATAAACAAAGGTAGCATGATGGCATTTATAGAGATCTACTCAAGTGGAGATGAAGTAGTGTGATTAGTATTTAACAAATTGAGCATGTCTCAAAGGTAAGGACAACCAACATAGCAACATGACAAAGGATGTTTTTTATGTAAAATATTCCCCCAAGCTTGAATTTTGCAAAATTCAATGTTGGATGAATTTAATTCAATGTTGCATGATGATTGGTTGGACATACCTTGTGCTTGTCATTCATCCGATCGTCTTGCTCCAATCCTGGAAAGGTTAGTGGCAAGAATACCCGAAGGAATATTTCTACAATATCTCATATGCTCAATACACAAGGCAATGTTGCAAATAATTAGAAGTTCATGTTACGATCTGATATGTGCTTGTTTTAGGACATTAAGCTTATCCTTGGGAAACCATCAATTTATGTCAGCGAAGTGGTTTCCCCTCCAACGTTGCCCTATATTAAGATCAACTCTGTGAGATCTGCAATATTTATTATAGACATAAGCATCGACAACCGCCCTTTTAAAGTTTTTATAAATAAAAAGGAAGAGGGGGTTGGAGATCTCAAATGTGGTGAGGATGGAGAGACCGATTGATTGGGGAGATGTTTTATATGAGCAAGGACTTGGTAAGGTATTTATGAAATAACTTCCATGCTCACTGTTGTTTCTCTCATTCTCAAACTCCAAGGATGGTTTTTCATGAATTCTTAAAATTCCTCTAGGATTGTCTCTCAAGTTTGTTTTATCTATCCATTCAATGGTGATAGCACATGGATTTTTAATGCCCTCTAGCCATTGATGTTGCTCTTCTCGATCCTCCTTCTTATGCATGGGATGTCTAGAGAGATTCATAGGATTATCGGGAGGTTCAAGAGAAAGAGCATAGTAGAAACTATTAAGCTCAAGGATGGGATGGATAGCCGAATCATGGGATTGAAATGTTTGGAAATTGGCTATGGAAACTTCCTTTCTTTGTCTGGGAGATGATTCCTTCTCTATCTCTAAGATTTTTCTATGAAGATTAGTGCAAGAAGGATGTCCACGAATGAAGACATACCTTCCTTTACTAATAGATAAAGAAAGAAGGACTCTACCAAAGGTTATATGATTAAGACCAATATGAAAATATCTAGGAAAAACATGGTCTTGTAGGGCTAGGTCTATACCAGAATTTATAGAAAGATTAACAGATTCCCTAGGTGTAGCTAAAAGTGCATTATCTTCTTGATTAAAAGATAGGACCTCGGCTATAGAAAAGGGTTGGTTTTGACCTATTGCAATCAACTCCGGACACATATCATAATTAGGGGCAGGACGTGTTGACTCCCATGGTCTATGGCTGGTCTCCGAAGGTGCAAAGAATTCAATAATAGGTATGGAATTTAAGTTATCCATAAAAAGATAAAGATAAAAGAATAAAAGTATAAAAGTATAATACAAGATAATAGCAAGACTCAAAGTTATCTCAGCAAACCGTCTTTCTCCCCGGCAACGGCGCCAGAAATGCTTGTTGATATTTGGTAACGCAATTAGAAAATGATCCGCAAGCGCACGGATATCGGTGAGCATTTCACCCAGGAGGTTATCCAGAGTTATCGTATTTATATTTTTACCACTGGGAGAAAGGGTGCATCTGACTAACCAAATCTATTGCTACTATCCCTTTAGGCTACAAAGAATGTCTCTCGATGTGAGTGATGTATAGAGAAGACTGCAACCTTAGTCTCGTTCTAACCTTGGTAAGGATGATCTACTGTTCTATTGGGGAGGCTCACGGAATCTAGACAACACAAAGGATGTTCGACCCGCACCTATAACCCTACCCGTCCTGCTAACGAGATGTGATCTGCAAAGGTAACTCGGAATTGTCACGTTCCTCGCTACTACCACGGTCCAACTAGTCAGGGGATATCTATGAGTACCCTAGCCTAAACACCACGTTTACGCTAACAAGTGATTACTCTAATACTCAACCGGAAGAGGATTAAAGTAAACTCATAAACCAAAGAACAATAAAACAAGAACTTACTAGTATTAGAAGTCGAATTACTGAAGAATCTTAGAAGCAAGCCTCGGGTTAGGAGACTTGATCCCGTAGGTACAACTTGGAGTAGACACCGACAGGCCGGCCTTCCTCCGATCCACACCTCCACTCTATCTCTCTCAATCTAGTAGAAACTAGAAGATCTATTTCTACTTTACATTGGTTGCTAAGCCTAAAAAGAAATATTATTTAGAGAAGAGGTTTTCCTTCGAGGGCACCCCTCAATCTCTATGATAATTTCTTGTCTCCTCCAGGGGCCAGAGGGGGTCTCCTTATATAGTCCTCCCCTTCTATGCATTTTTGGGTCGATAGGCGAGGTGGTACTATGTTATTCTGGATCCAATAGGTCGGTGGAACGTCGTGTGCGAAGAGAGTCCGGAACGGAGTCCAGAGGTGGGCGGGCGCCCAGGTCCTCAGGGCGGGCGCCCTGGGCCTAGCCCCTTTCGGGCTCTGCTTCCTTCCCGTGGCTTCTGGAGTCTTCTAGATGGTAGAAAATTGCGCGGTGGGTTGATATCTCTATGTAATCCTGACATGTGGGCCTTTCTTCCTTATTTCCGGATAACCCCCTGCAGAAATAGACAAACACCAAAACTCGTGGAATTCTGTCAGATAAAACCCTAAGTCTAGATGTTGATTTCATTTGGATCCTTTTCTTTGTTTATTTGATAATTAAATTTGATACTTAAGGACCGTCAATAGCGGTCTTCGCCGCCGTGTGTGAGGGCTACTTGGGGATGATGCCGCACTGGGAGCTATGGCTCCACCTCTACAGGGGCGAGCTTTTCCATGCCCCCACCGGAACCACGGGCGTAAGGAAGCCCGTGCGTGCGGGATGCCTCAACCTTGTGCAGAAGACGGGGAAGACGGACAGGCCGCGGGAGTACATCCCGGTAGGGTTATCGACCAACCACGCCGGCTGGGACTCCCAGTGGTTTTACCTTCGGAACGACGACAACCTCCTGCCTTCCTACTCGGGCCGTCTGATCATGGAGCGTCCAGCGGACTGGACATACGGCATCATCCAAGCTCATCAATCTCGGCTCGACCCCCTCCTCGACGCCATGAAGAAGCTGCGCTCGGAGGGCTTGACCGCCGCTCTCGTCCTCTCGGCCGTCCATCACCGGAGAGTTCTCCCTTTGATGTCTCGGCCGTTGAGGATGGATGAGATGGGCCCTGGCGTCTCATCTCGGGACCTCGAGGCGTGCCGGATGTCCAACGAGGCTCCGGCGGATGACGGAGTCGCGGCCCGAGTCAGGGCTGCAATTGCCGGTGATTTTCAGCCGGAGCATGTTAACGGCTTCCCCATGAGGCCAAATGCTGGCTCGATCGACCTGGTATGTTTTCTCCATGCGCGCAGCCTCGATTCTGGGTTTCTTTTCTTCCCCTCTTTTTCTCTTTTCTAAGTCTGCCTTTATTTCGACAGGGACGGATTGACGTCCGGTCCTCAAGGCCTCCGGTAAAGGAGGACGAGGTCGATCGCGACAAACGGCGCCAATCCGCCAAGGACTCTGCCAAGAAGGGGGAGAAGAAGAAGAACCTCGACCGTCAAG
Source organism: Sorghum bicolor (assembly GCF_000003195.3). Classification (NCBI taxonomy): domain Eukaryota; kingdom Viridiplantae; phylum Streptophyta; class Magnoliopsida; order Poales; family Poaceae; genus Sorghum; species Sorghum bicolor. Next base: position 26,108,465 of record NC_012875.2, read on the forward strand.
CGCTAGAGGCGCGTCGAGCCAAATCCAGGCAGAGGGGGGAGCCTGAGGAAGAATCCCCCAATGACGATGACGACGATGGCGACGACAGCGACGATTCCGAGGGGATGGCATCACACCTTGACCGAATCCTCGAGGGTCCACCTCGAGGTGATGTCGACGCTCCTCGGACGGAAGTTCCGACGGGGGGTCCAGGCGGATCCCACCGTCCGCGCGCCGACACCCCTCCTGCGCCCGCGGCTGGTCAGGTCGCCCCGCGCCCTCCTCCCGTGCCCAAGACGGGTGGCCACGCTAGGTCCCAGGCGACGGGGCCATTGACTCATGGTCGCGTCGCGGCCTCCGACAAAAGAGAGGCCGGTCGTAGGAGCGCCAGTCCCGGCGCCCGCCAGGCGGGAACTGACGCGCCTGGGCCAGCGCCTGCCCTCGAGGGGTCTGGAGCCCCGACGCGGGGTGGCTCGAGGCCCACCAGTCGGGGCGGCGAGAGGCGAGCTGTTCTCCCTGTGGGGTAAGCCTTTTCGAAGTCGTGGCTTTTGTTTTCCGCCTTTCCTCATATGCTGATCTTTTTTGCGCTCATTTCTTTCTTTTTTCAGGCTAAAGCGGACCCTCGAGCAGGCCCAGCCGTCCATGGCGAAGAGGCTCAAAGCGGGTGCCGCCTCCAAGGAGCCAGGTTTGTGGCTTACATTTGGGGTCTGTGATGCTCTTACTTTAACCATCGTAGTCACCGACCTTTATTCTTTATTTTGTAGGCTCCTCCGACTTCCAACCTCCAGTAGGCGCTGGGAGTGCTCCGCCTCGTTCCGAGCCCACCATGTCGCTGCCGGTGTGTGGTGAGGCCCCCCAGACGCAACTGCCGGAGGGAGCCCCCGAGCCTCCTCGATTGGGGGTCGAGGGGGAACCCATCACCATCAGTGATACATCTGATGGTAATGAAACGACTGGAGGTGCCCGCCCTATGGAGGAGGAAACGTCGACCTCTCACGTTGTGGGACCGACTCCCTGGCCCGTCGGCCTCCGCGCCCTCGAGGAGCTGAAGAAGAAGGAGGAAGATGAAGAACGGGAGCGTGAGGCGGCGCGGCAGCCGCAGGAGCAGGGCCACGGGCGAGAGCCGCAGGAGCATGAGGCGCAACAACAGCAACAGCAGCAGCAATAGCAGCAGCAGCAGCAACAGCAACAGCAGGGGGGGCAAGAGGAGGGACTGCTCGAGCCCCCGCCCCAAGGTCCGGCCCAGCCAGTACCGCCGGAGCCGCAAGGGCCCGGCGAGCAGGAAGAGGATCTGCCGGTGTACGGCCCCCCGACCCCAGCGTGGCTCCTCCCGGGGGCACCTGCCGCGATCCGGGCGGAGCCAGGGCGAGCGGATGGAGTGGTGGCGCTCGCCTGCATGATGCGCACCCCCACCGACCCCGAGTCCGAGATCAAGAGGACGATCTACGGCATGGACGGGATCGCCCCAGGGTTCCTCTGGGAGCGTCAGGCATGGGAGGACCACTTTCCCTCCGAGGAGGACGAGATCGGGACGTCGGGGACCAAGGACGGAACCTAGAAGATGGTGGACGACGACGGGCCGTTCCCATGCCTCGTCGACCTGTTCCTGTGCCATGGGGGCTCCCTCGAGACCGTCGAGGAACTCATCCGCGGCGTCAAGGCACGGGCCGACCGGGAGATGGAGCACTGGTGCCCCGATCGGATCCGCATCCGGGCTTCCCACGACCCGTCCGAGCCTAACATCTTCTTGGACGATAGGAAGGAGGCGGTGAAATGGGAACACGTCGAGGAGCTCCGCCTTTGGATGAAGCATGTGGTGGGGCTCCTCGCAGACGTTATCAACAACGGGCTCGGGCCGGCTTATTTCGTAAGTGTTTTTCGATCTTCAATCCTCATGGAGACTTTCGGTTTTGTGCTCTAACCATTCGATCCTTGGTTCGCAGGATATGAAAGAGACCTCCCGCATCAAGTCTAGTTTCATCCATGCCACGAGAGGTGGCTGGGAGCAGCTCCCCCTCCTTAAGGATCAACTCCTTGAGTCGCAGGAGAAGCTCCTTCAGACCTACAAAGACCTCATAGCGCTCGGGGAGGAGAAGAAGGCGAGTGAGGCTGCCTTGGTCGAGGCTCGAGAGGCCTCAAGGAGGGCGGAGGAGGAGACGACGATGCTGCGGGAGCGGGCTCTTACGGTCGAGGAGGCCGCGTCCAAAGCCCGGGAGGAGGCCCAGTCCTACAAGAGCGTCATTGCAGACCTGGACAAGGAGAAGGGCCTTCTCAAGACCGACCTGGACTCGCTCCGCGACTCCTTTCAGAAGATGAAGGTGGCGTACGTGGACAGTGAGGTCGCCAGGGGTGCCGCCGAGGACGTAAAGAAGAAGGCCCTCGAAGACCTCGAGGCGGAGCGGGCTCGATCCCGCAGTCTCTCTGACGACGTCGAGCGTCTGAAGGGAGAATTGCTGGAGAAGAGTGGAGCCATTGCTCAGGCTGGCAAGGTGATCGAAGATCTCCGCGTTGCCAATACTGAGCTGGCGCGCTCCAACAGAGAGATCGAGCGTGCCAACACCAGATTGGTCGGCGAGAACACGGCCCTAGAGGAGAGCATCAGAGGTATGTTTCCTTTGTCGAATTTCTTTTTCGAGGTGTGCTTGAGTTTTTCCTAAAGCTTCCTTGTATTGGCATTTACAGGGCTCAAGGACGAACTCCTAGCCGCCCAGGCCGAGGCCCGTAATGCTAAGGCCCAGCTCGAGGCGGAGGTCGCTTTGAACTGTCGCGTGCGGACGGCGATAAGCGACCTCTCGACCTCGTGGGAGGTCGAACCTATGGACGAGTCGATGGAGGGAGCTCGAGGCGACGCACTGGTCGACCAGCTGTGCTACTTAGGCGCGACGCTGAGAGACCGGGTGCGGGACGCCCTTCACATTGGGGTGAAGCGGGCGATGGCGGTTGTCTGCTCGGGCTTCTCCTATGACATGGAGGTGGTGTCCCACGGCTTCGTCACCGACATCTCCAAGACCGACGCGGAGAACGAAGAGAGGCTCCACGCCTTGATCGACGACGCGGAAGCTCCTGGAGAGAGGCTGGCCAAGCTTTTTGAGCCTGAGGTGCTCCCTCCTGAAGCTAGCTCGGGCGGAGGCGAGGGTGGTGAGGATCGTACCGCGGACTGAGGCCTGCGAGCCTGCGAAGGGCGCCTGGGGCCCCTTGTATGATACTTTATTAATTCTGCTGTTAGGTGATACAGTATCTTTTTGTGATTGTCAAATGCTTATTTGTCTTTCCGCTCGAGGTTCTTTTGTTTTTCTTTGTTCCTACGTTTGTATCCCTTGCTCGATCTTTCGTCAAAAACAACCTCGATCACCTCAAGGGTGAGGAAGTGAGTAGAGTTTCCGTAGCCCGGGGGCGTGGGAGTTCTCTGGCTCGTTATCCCTCAGCCTTTGAGGGGCTCGAGGCGCCTTAGCTACTCGAACCGTGCAAGGTTTACTAAGTAAGAAAAGAAAATTTCTTGGCTTTTTTGACGCTTGGGGGGGGTCGTCCCCCTGGTAGCCCCCGAGGGGGTGTTGATTATGATGGGTCATAGTCGGCACCTCCTACTAACGTCGAGATTATGACTTGTAAATCTTTCGGCGCAAAAAGAAGTTGCTCGAGGGAACGACTTTATTTATTCATTCATTTGTTTACAAAGTCGTGGTACAGAATGTACGTAGGAACATAAGTTTAAAACTTCTAGGGGTAGAATCGACGTAGCTGTTCGATGTTCCATGCGTTGGTGAAGACTGCCCCCTTCTCGTCCGCCAACTTGTACGTTCCCGGCTTCAGGACCTCGGCCACCACATACGGGCCTTCCCAAGGTGGTGTCAGCTTGTGGCGTCCTTGATTGCTTTGCCGGCGTCGTAGGACAAGGTCGCCCACGTTGAGGTCCCTCTTGCGCACGTGCTTGTCGTGGTAGAGTCGAAGTTTCTGCTGATATCTGGCGGAGTTGAGGAGGGCCATGTCTCGAGCCTCCTCGAGTTGGTCGACCGCGTTTTCTCGAGTCTCCTTATTGGATTGCTCATTGTATGCCTTGAGTCGAGGTGACCCATACTCGAGGTCTGTGGGGAGGACAGCCTCGGAGCCGTAGACCATGAAGAATGGGGTGTACTTTGTGGCCCTGCTTGGCGTTGTCCTTAGGCTCCATAGGACCGAGGAAAGCTCCTCGACCCATTTCTTGCCGAATTTCTTCAAACGATTGTAGATCCTTGGCTTAAGTCCTTGCAAAATCATGCCGTTGGCACGCTCGACCTGGCCGTTAGTTCGAGGGTGGGCTACTGCAGACCAGTTCACCCGAATGTGATGCTGATCGCAGAAGTCCAAGAACTTTTTGCCGGTGAACTGAGTGCCGTTGTCGGTGATGATGACGTTGGGAATCCCAAATCGGTGGATTATGTCGATGAAGAAAAGGACGGCCTGCTCGGAGCGAATGTTGGTGATGGGTCGAGCCTCGATCCATTTGGAGAATTTGTCAATGGCCACCAGCAAGTGGGTGTACCCTCCTTTCGCCTTTTGTAGAGGTCCTACCAAATCGAGCCCCCACACTGCGAACGGCCAGGTGATGGGGATGATCTGAAGAGCATGGGCGGGCAGGTGCGTCTGCTTGGCGTAGAACTGGCACCCGTGGCACGAGTGTACGAGCTCGATGGCATCCGCCACGGCCGTCGGCCAGTAGAAACCTTGCCGAAAAGCGTTTCCTACGAGGGTCCGTGGAGCAGCACGGTGGCCGCAAGCCCCCGAGTGTAGGTCATCGAGGAGTTTTCGGCCTTCTTCCACGGTGATGCAACGCTGTAAGACCCCCGTCGGGCTTCGTCGATATAGCTCATTGTCCTTGTCGTAGATCACATATGACTTGGCCCGTCGAGCGATACGACGGGCCTCTGACCGATCTTCCGGCAATTCGCCGCGGATTAGGCAGTCGAGGTATGGTGTGCGCCAGTCGAATGGTCGACCAGGCTGTCGTTCTACCTCCATCACTTCAGCCGCCATCAAGAGTGTGTCGACGGTGTTGGTTTGCTGAGCAGGAGCTGCGTCGATGCCAGCCCCCGAGCCTAAGTCGACGGATGGCTCGTGGAGATCTCTCGAGAACGCGTCAGGTGGCACCGTGCCTCGAGTTGATGCGATCTTGGCGAGTTCGTCGGCTGCCTCGTTGTAGCGTCGGGCGACATGGACAAGCTCGAGACCATGGAATTTGTCCTCGAGTCGACGGACTTCTTTGCAGTACGCCTCCATTTTTGGGTCGTGGCAGCTCGAGGTTTTCATGACTTGGTCGATGACGAGTTGGGAGTCACCTCGGACGTCGAGGCGTCGGACTCCTAACTCGATGGCAATCTTGAGACCATTGACGAGGGCCTCGTATTCTGCGACATTGTTAGACGTGGCAAAATGGATCCTGATTATATACCTCATGTGGACGCCCAAGGGTGAGATGAACAGCAGGCCAGCTCCGGCTCCTGTTTTCATGAGTGACCCATCAAAATACATCGTCCACAGCTCCGCCTGGACCTAAGTCGGGGGTAGCTGGGAGTCTGTCCATTCTGCGATGAAGTCTACCAGGGCCTGCGATTTGATGGCCTTGCGAGGCGCGTAAGTGAGAGTCTCACTCATGAGCTCGACCGACCATTTTGCTATTCTTCCCGTGGCCTCTTTGCTCTGGATTATTTCGCCTAGGGGGAAAGACGAGACCACCGTGATGGGGTGGCCAAGAAAGTAGTGTCGCAGCTTACGGCGGGCAAGGATGATGGCATAGATCAGCTTTTGGATTTGGGGATAACGTGCCTTGGTCTCCGAAAGCACCTCGCTGACGAAGTAGACTGGCCTCTGGATTGGTAGGGCATGTCCCTCCTGCTGCCTTTCGACCGCCACCGCTGCGCTGACGACCTGGGTCGTCGACGCAACGTAGAGGAGCAGCGGCTCTGCAGGTTGAGGTGGGACCAGGACTGGTGCTGAGGTCAGCGTCTTCTTCAGCTTTTCGAGCACTTCCTCGGCCTCGGGGGTACAAGAAAAACGCTCGACCTTCTTCAGAAGTCGATACAATGGTAACGCCTTTTCTCCCATTCTCGAGATGAAACGGCTTAGAGCCGCCAGGCATCCCGTGACTCTCTACACACCCTTGATGTCCCGGATCGGCCCCATTCTCGTGATGGCCGAGACTTTCTCGGGGTTGGCCTCGATGCCACGCTGCGAAACAATGTAACCCAAGAGCATGCCTCGAGGCACGCCGAAAACGCACTTCTCGGGATTGAGCTTGATCTAGTTGGCGCGTAAATAGCTAAAAGCGATCTCGAGGTCCTGGATCAGGTCCCCTCGCCGCTTTGACTTGACGACAATGTCGTCGACATAGGCCTCGACTGTCGACCCTATGTGTTCACCGAAAACGTGGAGCATGCAACGTTGGTATGTAGCTCTCGCGTTTCGAAGCCCAAATGGCATAGTCACATAGCAATACATCCCAAAAGGCGTGATGAAAGAGGTCACGAGCTGGTCGGACTCCTTCATTTTTATTTGGTGGTAACCAGAATACGCATCAAGGAAAGAAAGGGTTTCACATCCCGCGGTAGAATCGACAATCTGATCAATACGTGGCAAAGGAAAAGGAACTTTTGGACATGCTTTATTTAGACTAGTATAATCGACACACATCCTCATTTTCCCATTCTTTTTCTTAACTAATATAGGGTTTGCTAACCAGTCGGGATGATAAACCTCCTTGATGAATCCAGCCGTCAAAAGCTTGTGGACTTCCTCGCCAATGATCTTGCGCTTCTCCTCGTCGAATCGGCGCAACCGCTGCTTCACTGGCTTGGAACCGGCTCGAATCTCCAAGGAGTGCTCGGCGACTTCCCTCGGTATGCCTGGAATATCCGAGGGACTCCATGCAAACATGTCGGCGTTTGCACGGAGAAAGTCGACGAGCACAGCTTCCTATTTGGGGTCGAGATCGGCGCTGATCGCCAGCACCTTGCCGTCGGAGTTGTTGGGGTCGAGTGGGATCTTCTTGGTTCCTTCTGCGACCTCGAAGCTGCCCGTGTGGCGCTTGGGCTCTGGAGCCTCAGCGGCCAGGGCCTCGAGCTTCGCGACGAGTTCGATGGAGTTTTCGACCGCCTCCCCATACTCGACGCACTCGACGTCGCACTCGTACGCGTGCTCGAAGGAGGAGCTGACGGTGATGACGCCTTTGGGACCGGGCATCTTCAGCTTCAAGTAGGTGTAGTTGGGTATAGCCATGAACTTGGCATAGCCCGGGCGTCCGATGATGGCGTGGTACGTGCCTCGGAATCCAACCACTTCAAAGGTGAGGGTCTACTTCCTGAAGTTGGCCTCTGTGCCAAAGCAGACCGGTAAGTCGATTCGACCTACTGGTAGCGCCTTTTTCCCTGGCACGACGCCATGAAAACCGCCGACGCTTGGTTGGAGCTTCCCTCTATCTATGCCAAGGAGGTCGAGGGTCTCAAGGTAGATGATGTTGAGGCTGCTGCCACCATCCATCAGCACTTTTGAGAGCCGTGTGTTGACGATGATCGGGTCGACGACGAGCGGGTAGACACCTGGGGCGACTACCTTGTCGGGGTGGTCCTCTCGATCAAAAGTGATGGGAGTGCTTGACCAGCTGAGGTACTGGGGCATCGCCATTCTTGCCGCGAAGACCTCGCGACGCTCCCTTTTGCGCTGCCTCGTGGTTAACTGAGTCTAGGGTCCGCCGTAGATCATGTAGCAGTCGTGGACGGCGGGGAAGCCGTCGTCGTCTTTGTTGTCCTCCTTGTTGCCGCCCTTCTCTTTCTTGGAGTCGTCACGCGCATCCTTCTTGAACCCTAGACCGTCGAAGTGCTTTTTCAGCATACGACAGTCCTTGAGCTTGTGGTTGGCGCCTCCCTAATGGTAAGGGCACGGCTCTTCTAGCATCTTGTCGAAGACGCCTCCCTCCGGAGGGCCTCGAGGCTTCTTTCGTTCCATGGCCGCGACAAGGTTGTCGTCGGAATTCTCCCGCTGGAACTGCCGTGCTTTTTGCTTCTTTTTATTCTTCTTGAGGCCCCGACTGGGGGTTCCATCTTCATCGGCAGGCCGCTTGCCTTTCCCCCCTTCACAGCTGAAGAAGGCGCCGACTGCCTCCTCCCCTGCCGCGTAGTTTGCCACCACGTCCATCAACTCATCGACGGTCTGAGGGCGATTTCGGCCCAGTTGCCGCACTAAGTCTCGACTGGTGGTACCAGAGACGAAAACCAGGATGACGTCATGGTCGGGGATGTGCGGAAGCTCGGTGCGCTGCTTTGAGAAGCGTCGAGCATACTCTCGAAGGGTTTCTCCTGACTTCTGTTTGTACTTGCTGAGGTCCCACGAGTTCCTGGGCCGTATGTAGGTCCCTTTGAAGTTACCCTCGAAAACCCTGACCAGATCAACCCAGTTGTGGATCTGATCAGCGGGAAGTTCCTCGAGCCATCGACGGGCGGTGTCGGAGAGGAATAGCGGTAGCTGCCTTATGATGGCTCGATCGTCCCCTCGAGCTCCCCCCAGCTGACAGGCCAACCTAAAATCAGCTAACCACAATTCTGGTTTGGTTTCGCCGTTGTATTTCGCGATGCTGGTCGGGGGTCGGAACGGACTGGGCAGGGGCGTGCTGCGGATCGCCCTACTGAACACTCGCGGGCCCGGTGGCTCAGGGGCCACCCGATCTTCGTCGCTGTCGTACCTCCCACCGCGATGTGCGCTGTAACCGCGTTCTTCCGCGTCTCCGTGCCGGCGGCGTCGATTCTCTTCGATGTCATGCCGCGCGTCGTGTCGACGCTGATTGTCGACGGGGAGAACGAGAGTGGTCTTTCTGCCTCGAGGTGGAGGCTGTTGATGGACTGACACCTCCTTTTCATTTTGAGGCTGCTCGTCGCGCTTTTCAGTGGTAGCTCCTCGACGTCGAGAAGCTGAGCTTTCGGCTTGTTGAACTGCCGCCACCTGGAGCAGGGTCTGTACCTCGTCTCGAATGCGTCGAGCCTGGGAGTTCGACGGCTCTGGCATGTTGCGTAGCAGCATCGTCGCCGCCACTACGTTTTGGCCTGCTCGAGGAAAGCGGCTGACGGGCTGCTCTCGCTCTGCGTCTCCGACGATTTGTCAATGCACCTCTCGAGCACGCCTGCGAACACTTGCGCCCAGCGGATATGGCAAGTCTTGCTCAAGGATTTGCTCAAGCAGGATGAGGCGCTCTCGGTCTTCGTCAAGCTTCATCTTGAGCTCTCGCAGCTGCGCTAGCTGTGCAGCCTTGTCTTCTTGTGGAGGGGGGTCGACCTGCCCGTCGTTCCCAGGCGTCCTGGGGTCTTCTCGTGCCGCGGGGGCCCAACCGCCCGCAGCAGCATCTCGCGTCTCGTCGGTAGTTTCTACCGCCCCATCGATGTGATAGCATTCCCTTGTAGGGTCGTAGCTATCGGTTTCGGAGTCGGAGTCCGGTTCGGCGGCGTAGAAACATCCACGTCCCTCCTCTAGCAGCCGCTGCCTGAGTGAGGTGATCGTGTATCGTCCGGGGCCTAGACGACGGAGGCTTCGTACCCGGGAAAGATCCGGCAGCTCGGACACCGGTCGCTGCGCTTCAGTGTCATGTGGGACGACCATTGGTCTGTCCACGTACGTCTGGGCGTTTGGGCATATCGCCCTGGCGAGCGACGCCGCGGCGTTGTCCAATCCGAATGGCAGTGCCCTTCTTGGAGTGAACAACCCGTGTGGAAGCAGCCTAGCAGCGGTGGGTGGGAGCGCGTGGGACGCGTCCGCTCTCATTGTTGTGTGGTGCTGAGCCGTCGCGCTCGTTGCTTCGACACATGGGGTTGCCGACTTGTGGCCCGCTTCTTGCTTCGCACGAGTTGTTGGTCGTGATGAAGCAGAGGGTCCGCCTTGGTGCTGTCCGTGCCTCTTCTTAGGCGGGGAGGCGTGGTGGTGAGGGCGTCTCGGGGCCCTCAACCGTGCTGGCACAACACGGGCTCCTCCTGGTCCCCTGATTGAGAGCAAGATCATGTCGTAGCCGGAGCCCGTAGACATGAACTCGAGACTCCCAAACCAAATCACCGTGGAGCGCGGAATCGGCGAGGCGAGAGTAGCCATCTGGAAAGGAGTGGGAAATCGAAAAAACACGTAGGACCCCTACCTGGCGCGCCAACTGTCGGTGTTTTTCCCCCGGGGGGTCACACCAACGAGTAAATTTGTATGCGTGCTCCCAGATGGTGATGCAAGAAGACACAGAGATTTATCCTGGTTCGGGCAAGAGAAGGCCCTACGTCCAGCGGGGGGGGAGAAGTATGTATTATCTTGCACCTAAGTGCTTGTACAGGGGCGAATACAAGCGCGGTATGGAGTGTTGTGTGCTACTACGTGTGGGCGTGGTATCACGTGGTGATGTCCCTGGTGTTCTATTCCTGAGTCCCTCCTTTTATAGTTCCAAGGAGAGACCCAGGGTACATGTATAGGCGTCAGAATAGGAGTCGATAGCAGTATGGAGCGCTGACCTACTCGAGGCTTCCGTACCGGCATAGCCTCGAGCCGTCCCATCTTAATAGCCTGGTGATGATTACGCGTGCCCCTGCATTCTGCTCTGCACGCCGTCTTGTACTGGTTCAATGGTCGCATGCTCGTACGGTTTGACGGCAAATCCGGCGGAGTGGTTGCGGCGTGACCAGTTGACGTTCGACCGTCCCCAGGAAGGAACCATGTTAGGTCGAGTGTTGGACGTCGTACGACGTCCCGACGTCGGAGCGCTGACCTTGGCTACCCCGAGGGGGTCTTGATTAGACGTGCCATCTCTGTTTCCCACGTCCTAACACGCCCTGGGCCGTTTGGTGGGAAGGCTGCAAAAAGGTCGATGGGACGGATGCCTGTTCCCTATCACGCCTCCCGTGACCCGTGTGTTAGGTGGGAAAGCATCAGGCGCATTTAATGCCCCGGCTCGCGTGCACGTGTCAGGCGGCGGGCGGTGTCCTTGCGCTCGACACCTCCCGGTTCGTGTAAGCCCGTTCCGTGTTCGACGATAACCAGAGCTCGACGCCTGATTGATTCGCTCGACGCTATTTCCGTCTTCGAGGTTGTGGCCGTCGATGGCTGCGCATACGTACGGATGGAGTGTCGAATCGAGGGTCTCGTCCTATGTATGGATAACCTTGTTACATGTATTGGTGAGGGTACTCCTTGTTGATACCCTCGACAGATACATTTGCAGGTAAATAACATCTAAGCACCACGCCCACATGTGATCTACCACTTAACTCCCTCGCGTCAAGAGCTAAGTGCTTTGCAAACTTATACATAAACTCATTATCAATCATATCTATATCAAATATAGAACCAGAGCAAACTAAGATCATAATAAATAAAGACATAATGCAATTAGAACAAAGTATGAGAGAAAGATATGAATAATACCAATCTTTATTACCGAAGATCCGAATCCAGAGCGTAGTGCTCTACTTCTCTAATTGCTATCTAATCAAACCTCTAAACTTGAAGGATTAGGGAGTAGCTAATTCTAATTCTCTGTGGGAGAGAAGCTCTAAACCCTAACTTTGATGGCTACCTCTGATAATGATTTCTTCTCTTCTCCTCTCTCCTCTAGGGGTGGAGAGGCCTTGGTTATATAGTCCTTTCAAGTGAATTTGGGCCGTTGGATCAAACCGACATTGATTGTATGTTTTAGATTCATCCTTTAGGTCGGTGGAGTTTAGTCCCGAAAGAGAGTCCTGATTGGACTCTAACCCTGGGCAGCCGCCCAAGGGGGGTGGGCGGGTGCCCTGCCCCCGAGCCCGATCGTCTTCTCATTCATTCTCATGGCTTCTGGACTCTTCTAGATTGTGGAAAATTGCACGGCACGTAATTATCTCGTTGTAAACATGACAGGTGGGCCTTCTCTCCATATTCTCTGATAACCCCCTGTAGAAATAGATAAACACCAAAGCTCGTGGAATTCTGTCAGATAAAACACTAATTCTAGATGTTTGGTGCATATTGATCCTTTTCCATGTTTATTTGATGGTTAAATTTAGTACTTAAGGACCGTCAACAATCACCACATACATGACATGTTTGAGCTCAAAACCTAAGGTTTAACTAGTGGCCAACACCTGCGGTGTTACAGCCCTCCCCCTTAAAAGAATCTCGTCGCGAGATTCAGGGCGAAAGACTTCCAAGGGTAGAGAAGCATGTTATTAACTTCCAATCATTGGCGATAGCGGTCAACTACTTATCCCCAAGCTCCAGAGAGGCTAATTTGGTCAGGACACTTTCTGATACTTGTTCTTCATAGTGAATTTTTGTCTAAAGAATTTCCTTCATTGACTTCCATGAAGCATTGTTATATTGAGAGGAATTCAGGACAACATAGTTCTTTGTTCCCAATCTATGATGGATGGTTTAGAGCGCAGTAAACTACTCATTACAATGATTCCATCTTTTGCACAAAGCCCGAAAAGCAGTCCTCTACTAGAATGGCTTGAGTATAACTTTCCATAGAGGATGGGATCGTGAACAAGATAAGTATCCTTTGAGGTCATGAGAAACCAACAAACCAACAAATAATGTCTATTTTGGTCATAAGGTCTAATTACTAAGATGACAATTGATGGAAAGCTACGTAAGGTTGCCTATGTGCAGTTCTCTTTCTGTGATAATAACACTATATTATCTGAGTCTGTTAAGTCAATGCTCACCATTAGAGGAATTTCATGGCTCCAAGTGTTAACAATTATCTAGGTCGTATCAAATACAACCTCTTGAGTAAAAGGAACACAGAAGGTACCCAAGGCATGTTAGCATTAGATAAGCATTGCTAAAGATGGATGATAGCAAGGTATAGAGGACAACAAAAGTTGCTAGTATTCACCAAACTAGGGAAACAAGCCACTACCAAGAAAGTCAACTACAATTTTCCGTCATTAAGCAATTGCTTATTATGTTGTGGGTCGATTTGCACTATAGCAGAATAACTTGGTGAGACTACTTTTGACATTGAGTCTTTCTTTCTGGGATCAAACAACAGCTCTAAGATAATAAATTTGAGATTTGTTGTTTGACACCTTTTTCCAATTATTTTTGACTTGTAGAACGCCTAGATTGCTCAACTATCGGTTGATGTGATATGGTAAGAGCTAGGTGTCCAAGGGTGCAAGGAGTATTTTCTAGGTCATCCTAAAGTTCATCTTGGTTCGGTTCACACCACATAAACTAGCTTCATTATGCATGAATTGTTAGTATGTATATTGATCCAAGAGTCTTCTGATGATGAACCAGAATTCAGCAAAACAGACACCATATGGCTAACCAAACAAAACAAAACCTCTCTCAAACTCTTCATGCAGCAACAACTTTTTCATGGAGGATCAAGGATAGAGTTTTCTTTACATCTGTCTTAGAGAACAATCTCAATCATGAATTCGACACCAACTCAAGGATGCATAAGCATTGGACTCATGGGCCATTTTTGATGGAGCTCAAGGTATACTCCACATGAAAGGACTGTGCTACAAAAGATAAGAGATGTTTCTTGATTACCTTTTGTTGGTGCAAAAGTGGATCTACAAACACAAAGGGCTAATACCCGATTCAATGTTAAGGCGTGCCAGTCGATTTGACCTTGCAACCGACAATGGTGATAACTCGAATAATTTGGTCCCGACAATAGCGATGCGCTCGGATGCCACGGCCAAGAGGTATTCACGCGGAACTTGAGAACCCGTCGAGTTTGACTCGATGAATTCATAAGAACTCGTAAGTAAAAAGAAAACATGCAAGTTGACGAAGTCGTCGAAAGTAGATGCTAGAATAGATGTAAAAACTTTGTGTATGATTGATTGGATTGTCCTCTTACATCGCTACTATGCCTATATTTATACCCTGTCCTAAAGAGTTACAACCAGGTACGACTAGGTTTCTAATTCTAGACTAAACAAAATCCATATACAAAACAAACTCTAACAATTATGGAAAACAATAATTTATCTATCCTAGGCGATCGGCACACCATCATCATTTTTCCAACGATTCCTACGTCTTCCTCCACCATCATCGGCATATCATCCTCTATCGGTATCGGCAGTCGCCAATATCAACCATCGGCATCGATCAACTACCGTTCCTAGACTTGATCATATTCTGCTGATTTATCATCGGTATCATAAGCCATCGGCAACTCCTTTGTCAACTAGTTATTACTTTTCCATCTGTCGATCCAAGCTCCATTAACTTTCCTGATACGTGTCCAAAAACGGTGTCAACACATGCCCCCCAAATTCGGAGTATAAAATCATTAATGCTCCAAAATTCTCTCCTAATAATGACGCCCTTTTCACAATTATTTCCTTCTAACAACAATTAATTACCAAATCCAAACAACATTAACCCGCATCTTCAGCATGCACCTCGAATTTCTTAACCTCCCGAACCAAATATCCGAAACACCCGCTCATCGACAACCGTTCTGTTAGAGTGGACTGCCGATGAGCCGATCAGAAGATCCTACATAATGAAATATCTTCTAAAATCATGATGGCTTGCTGTCAAATCACCTGCACAATCTCTTGATTATCATGCGAATAGTTACCATATCCACCTGAACACCCTCGAATTTCACAGATACGGCAAAGAGATAAGTCAGAAATACCCATGCTCACTTTATCCTATAAATACTTCCTTCCTCGGTACTCTTTCTCCACCTTGCCATCCTTCATCTCCCAAACTGATCTCTCTGGCGGTGGCATTGTCGAAGACCTCAAGAACCCGAGCAAAATCTTCCCCAACGGTCTCTCAAGTCTTCGATCTTCTTCTTTCTCGGGAAGAAATGGCTGTCAACTTTGTTGTCCCCGAGGTTAATCTATTCCCATCCTTTTCATTCTTTACCACACCCCTTTACTTTTTGCAAGTCTACTTACATAGCCTTTTTTCTTTCTTCATTTCTCTCTATTCTTTCAATCCTGGAACCTTAGGAACTGAGCGAGAAAATTGTTATTCCCACCGAACAACCCCACCTTCAATGCCTCGGTCCACTGGGTGATCCGGATCCTACCGATCTGATCAATGTGGAAACAAATAAAATTCCATTTAGGGCTGAGAACTTTTTGTTAGATCTGTGGAAGGACACTTTTCGATCCTAGCCAAACCCCACCAAAGGATGGAAGGATTGGTTCTTGAGAGTCAGTAAAACACATGAAGTACGCTGGGTTGAACGTAATATAGACCAATGTGTTTGGCTTTCCATTGCCAATATGGAAAAGAATGAATCAATGCTGATAGCCACCTCATATTTTTGGTCGGACACTTTCAACACCTTCATCTTTGGCCATGGTCTAGCTTCCCCCATGCTTGCTGATGTAGTTATGCTTACTAGCTTTGATGTCGCTACTGCCGATGATGGCTAGTTATTCAGTCATAAAGCCGAATTCAAGGTAGAAACCCATAACATCAACTGTTGGTTAGGGTACATTCAGAAATATCAGAAAACGGGATTGGTTGGTGAGAGAGAACATGCCACTTTCCTGAATATGTGGCTGGATAAATTTATTTTGTGTGGCCGATTGGTAGGACCAACTTCTATGTACTTATCAGCAGTAGAGAGGCTAGCTGATGGCAACCAATTTCCCCTCGGCCGATATTTATTAGTTTCTGTTTACCACCTCCTCCATCAAGTGGTAGAGAAACTTCTATTGGGTGAACCTATCGGCAATTTAGGAGGTCCTTGGTGGTTCATCAACATGTGGCTTAATGTTCACATGCACAAACATCTTCGGTTCGATTTCTTCGCACAACTGTTTCCCCGAGATAATGCCGAAGATCATGAACTAGCAGATGATGAATCGGCAACTCGTTCACCTCTCAATTACGGTGAAGCAGTTATAGTCCTCCCTGGTACCGGCTCCAATGAAAACCAGATCGGCCGATTCTTTCAAACTCTAGTTGACGGCCTCTCCAAAGGTCAGCGAGCATGGATGCCTTATGAAGATCCAGAGACCAGATTTCCACTCACCTTCCATCCTGTTGATAATGCTCTCAACAAAGATAATGATTTGATGATGGCAATCATTACCCCAAGAGCAATCCTAGTCAATAGCTTCAGCAGTGGAAAGAACATTAACACCACCTACGAGTTTTACAACCCATCGGCACTAGCTCACCAACTGGCTTTTGGTCAGCTGCCGATCAGACTTTGTTATGCCGATGTGGTAAAACCAAGAGAAACGTTAACCACCGGACTGGAATGGATCAGAGTAGCTCAACTTCAATCAAACGCCGATACAATAGATATTGACCTATTGGCTTGGGTCCCAGCTCTTTCTATTACCCAATTATACAAACATTGGTGGGAAGAATGGAAGGAGCATCTGTTCAGTGTATCGGCTCATACATACGGCGGTATGATCGACTCCGACTACCAAGTCCCCGATAACATTGTAAGTTCTTTACCGATACCTTAATTCCTTTATTATTTTTTTAACCTCATCGACAAACTCACTTACTCTTATTTCAATAGGTCAATGACCCAGCACCGACGGTGAGTAGAAGCGGAAGGTCGATTGAGCTCCTCCAATCAGGCCTGATTTCTTTAATCGGCTATAATGCACCGAGTCTAGCAACTCTGATGCATCGCAATGTACACTTCAAAAAGACCACCAAACGATCGAAGACATCTCCATCGGTCATTGCTGCCACTCTGGCGTAGGCTTTTAAGGTAAACTCTTTAATTTCCTATGCTTACACGTATTTCATCCCATACTCATATCATCCTTTCAGGGTACATCGGCTGCAATAGGAACCTCATCGGTAATAATTTTTTTATTTATTATTGTTTTTTGAGCAACACTTCACCAGTACCTTTTCTTATATCCAACTCATGAAATTTTATTTTCTGTAACATCAGACTGGCAAATCAGCAAAAACCAAGAGTGCTCAAACATCGGATGCCGATGCCCCTCAGCCCAGTCAAGCTCCAGCCAAGAGAAAAGGTCTAAAGAGCACCAAGACCCAGCCAAAGCGCTAGAAGACAACACCGTCCTCTCCACCTCGTCCAGTATCCCCTATCCATATAGCATCATCTCCTTCTCAATCGGAGCCCCAGACACATGAAGTACCTTCTCCCCCTCGATCAGTACCCCAGCCACAAGAAGCACCAGCCGACGTACCTAAATAGATTGCCGATCCAGTTGATCTGGGCGCATTATCGACCGTCCCTCTGGAACAGACAATAACCATACCTCCTCAAGGTAAAGTACTGATCATAGAATTGTTACCGATGAAATCATCTTGTAAGCTATGATCATCCTTGTAACTTTTCAGCTGAAGTCATTCCATCGGCAACCTCAACTGATCAAACCATAGTACCAGCTGCATCTCCACATCAGAGACAGGAAATCACTCTGAAGCAAGTAAGTCATCTGATTTTCAGACTTCACATTATCAACACTCAATCTTGAGTAACTTGTCTTCTTCCTTTTCTAGGAACAAGACTCCCCAGACAGCCTGTTCTCCTTTGCCATCGACATCTCCGATGATGAAGGCGAAGAAGCAAGCTCTTCTCAGGCAGTTGGAATCTCATCGGCAGAGATTAAGGCCAAATTGGAAGATTTGTTAGCCCTGCTACATTAGGACACGACCCAGCTAGTAGACGATTCCGATCCGACCAAAGTTATATTCAAGACCCTCCGTGGCCGAATCCAGCCGATGCAGAAGAAATCCTCTTCCAACTTGCTCACCTAGAAAGTCGCCAACTCCAGTATCAGAATGCCACTCAGCACCTTGCCGATAGAGCTTCTTATGCTCGGCTCAAAGAAGAGATGCTTCAAGTAAAGCATGCTGCCAATGAGAAACACAAGAGCATCGATGTTCTGCAGTCCTTAGGGGATGAACTGAAAGAAAAGATCTCCACTCTATCGGCGAAAAGAGAAGCCTTGCTAACCCAACTTAAGCAAGTGGAAGAGGCCCTAACTCAAGCTCAACAAGAAGAAAACCAGCTGCCTGCCGTACTTAAAACTCTTCAGCAAGAGAGAGATGCCCAAGCCCGAAAAGCACTACAGATGAAGAAGAAGCTGAAGCCAGTGGAGGGCTCTGTCGATGAAGACACTCGAGAAATAGAAGAGGTCAACCAGATCTATTTGCGCGCTATATCGGCTGTCCAAGCTCTGCTGAATCTGTGAACTCTTCATCGACAACTTGTTTAATTCTGCTTTCAAAACTTTAATCATTTTGGTCCAGCCGATAGGACTGTTATCGGCACTTTAAACACTATGCATGCTTCGAGATACATTTTATCCAGCCGATAGGATTATTATCGGCACTTGAACTTCTATGCATCAATCCAGATACTAGGATAGTGTTGACGGTTCTTAAGTATCAATTTTAATCATGAAATAAATAGGGAAAAGGACCAATATACAAACAACACCTAGAATTAGGGTTTGATCTGACAGAATTCCATGAGTTTTGCTGTTTATCTATTTCTGAAGGGGGTTATTAGGAAATATGGAAGAAAGGCCCACACGTCAGGTTTACATAGAGATATTAACTTGTGCGCCAATTTTCCTCGGTCTATAAGGTTCTAGAAGCCACACGAACGAACGGGAGGCCGAGCGGGCCCACAGGCAGGCCGCCCGCCCTACCCCCCTAGGCCCCCGCCCACATCTGGTGGCCAATCAGGGTGAATCACGCGGATTATGCTCCACCACCTTTGAGGATCAAGGAGAACAGTTCAATCAAGGTCAGTTTGATCCGACGGCCCAGATTCATTTGAGAGGGCTATATAAGCAAGGCCCCTGGCCCCTGGAGGGGGAGAATCCCATTATTCATTAGCATATTTTCCAGAGAGGATTCAGAGAGAGAGGTTCCTTAGGGTTCCCACCTCATAGGAATTAGCATCCAATGTGAGAGTAGAATTAGTTCTACTAGATTGAGAGAGATAGAGTGGAGGTGTAGATCGGAGGAAGCCCGGCCTGTCGGTGTCTACTCCAAGGTTGTACCTGCAGGATCAAGTCTCCTAACCCGGGGCTTGCTCCTAGGATTCTTCAGTATTTCGACTTCTAAATTCTAGTAAGTTCTTTGTTTTATTGTTCTTTGGTTTATGAGTTTACTTTGATCTCTTCATGTAGAGTTTAGAGTAATCATCTCTAGCATAAACGTGGTGTTTGGGCTAGGATACTCATAGATATCCCCTGTCTAGCTGGACCGTGGTAGTAGCGAGGAACGTGACATTTTCGAGTTACCTTTGTAGCCCATATCCCGTTAGCAGGCTTGATAGGGTATAGGTGCGGGTCAAACATCCTCTGTGGTGTCTAGATTCCGTGAGCCTCCCCAACAGAACAATAGTTCATCCTTACCAAGGTTAGAACGAGAGTGCGGTTGTAGTCTTCTCTATACATCACCCACATCGAATCCCATTGTTTGTAGCCTAAAGGTTAGTAGTAATAGACTAGGTTAGTCAGATGCACGCTTTCTCCTAGTGGTAAAAATATAAATACAATACTCTGGATAACATCCCGGGTGAAGTGCTCACCGATATCCATGTGCTTGCGGATTAATTCCTGATTGCGTTACCAAATATCAACAAGCATTTGTGGCCCGGTGCCGGGGAGAAAGACGGTTTGCTGAGATAACCTTGAGTCTTACTAATAGCTTGTATTCATACTTTTATCTTTTCTTATCTTTTTATATTCTTTATTTTCTTTACTCTTACCTTATGGAAAACCAAGATTCTAAATCGATCTATCAATTTGCAACACCTTCGGAAACTGACCTTTTACCATGGGAGTCATCACAGCCTATCCAAACATCCCAGTATAGGTTAAGTTCCAGGTTGATTGCCATGATTCAAAACCTATCTTTTTTGGGAAAGGAAGACAAAAACCCTTACCTTCATATTAGAGATTTTGAGCAAACATGTGATTGTCTTTGCATTGAAGGCATTTCTGATAAAACTTTATGTTGGAAGCTTTTTCCTTTTTGTTTAAGGGGAGAAGCTAGACAATGGTATAGTCAGAAGGTAAGTCAACAACGAGGTGAATGGGGAGTTTTACGAGCCAACTTTTGTGTAGATTTTTATTCCCTCGACTCTATCGGCAACCTTAGACTCGATGTCCTATCTTTTAAACAAAAAGATAATGATACTTTGGGAAAATCCTAGAAACATTTTTCTGATCTTTTAGAATCTGGTCCAAAACTTAATCTTTAAGACCTTGTTCTTTTGTTTCACTTTTTTCGAGGTCTTCAGAAAGATCATAAACAAATGCTACATACAATGTCTAGAGGCTCTTTCTTTTGCATCCCTACTGATGATGCTAGAGCAACCCTAGATAGAATCCTAGAAGCTAAGATGGATAATACCCTCCATGATGAAACCCACGAAGCCGAAGTAGACACTCTGCCAAATTCTCCATCTACTTTAGCTATCCCAAGTTCTGAGCCACAAAAGGATGAAATTCTACCACCTGATTTCATGCTGGATATAGAATCTGATCTTTTTGCCAATTTTGGAAGCATTTCAAACTACCATTCTATTGACAGACCCCAAAACGGCCATTTTAGCATTTGTTTGCCAAGTGAACATCAATTGAGAGAGCTTATCTCAATCATGAGTAGCGAATGGTTGGAGGAGTCAGAGCTTTCCTCTGATGTGATCTGTTTGGACACACCTCCTATAACTATACGTTGTGCTTATGATTTTGATCAATTTGATGCTCTCTATAATCCTGTTGTGGGGATCAACATCATGTCTGAATCTTTTGCACTTAAATTATTTAAAAATTTGGTCTTAACCCCCAAAACAAAGGTCATAAGGCAATCCTCGGGACGATTAGTCCCCAGTCTTGGAATTATTAATGTCCTACCCTTTATGGTAGAAGGCTCCATGGTTCATTTGAACTTTTATATCTTTGATACATGGGACTTCGACCTGTTGATAGGACAACCTTTTAGAAGACTCCTTTATAAAGGTCATATTGGAAAGCTACACATTTCTTTTGGAAAAGATTTTAAATTTCCAATAACGATTTCTCATTCCTTAAATAATAAGACCGAGTCATATCTTTTGCCCGATCCTATGGAGGAGGTAAAGGCTGCATCTCTAGAGCTTTTAAATGAACCAGACTTAGAAAAAGAAGCTCCTTTCTTCATAGAAGAAGAGGCCGAACCTTCTGAATCTAAACCCTTAGACGAGTTTGCAGAAACACCTAGACATCCCATAGAGCTTAAAACTTTACCACCCGGTCTTATCTATGCTTTCCTAAACAATAATCCAAAGTTTCCTGTGATCATTAGCGATAAACTCACTCAGGAGCAAACTCTGCGATTGATGACCATTCTTGAGAAACATCAGTCAGTTTTCGGCTACTAACTCCAAGATCTTACAGGAATCAGTCCTATGATTTGTACCCATCGTATTCCGACAGATCCTTCTGTTTCACCTTCTCGAGAGCCCTAATGTAGACTTAACAACATGATGAGAGAGGTAGTTAAAAAGGAAGTTATAAAGTTGCTGCATGCAGGGATTATATATCCTGTGCCGCACAGTGAGTGGGTGAGCCCAGTCCAAGTTGTGCCTAAAAAGGGAGGCATGACTGTCGTTACGAATGAAAAGAATGAGCTAATTCCGCAACGCACCGTCACAGGGTGGCGGATGTGCATAGACAATAGGAAACTAAACAAAGCCACAAAAAAGGATCATTTTCCTTTACCTTTCATAGATGAGATGCTAGAGCGATTAGCAAACCATTCGTTCTTCTGTTCTTAGATGGATATTCAGGGTATCACCAGATCCCGATCCATCCCGATGATCAAAGCAAAACCACTTTTACATGCCCATACGGAACTTATGCTTACCGTAGAATGTCTTTTGAGTTATGTAATGCACTAGCTTCTTTTCAAAGATGCATGATGTCTATATTTTCTGATATGATTGAAGAGATTATGGAAGTTTTCATGGATGATTTCTCTGTATATGGAAAAACTTTTGATAGCTGTCTTGAAAACTTAGACAAGGTTTTGCAAAGATGTGAAGAAAAGCACTTAGTCCTCAAATGGGAAAAATGTCATTTTATAGTTAGGGAAGGAATAGTGCTGGGACACCTAGTGTCTGAAAGAGGTATTGAGGTAGACAGCTAAAATTGAAGTAATTGAACAACTACCTCCACCTGTGAATAGAAAAGGAATTCAAAGCTTTCTTGGCCATGCTGGTTTTTATCACACATTCATAAAAGATTTTTATTTATTGCTAGACCACTTACTCTTTTGCTAGCCAAGGATGCTCCTTTTGAATTTGATGATGCATGCCTAACATCTTTCAATTTATTAAAGAATGCACTCATCTCTGCACCAATCATTCAACCCCCTGATTGGTTGTTGCCTTTTGAAATTCTGTGTGATGCTAGTGATTATGCTATGGGGGCAGTTTTGGGACAAACTAAAAATAGGAAGTATCATGCAATTGCTTATGCCAGTAAAACTTTGACAGGAGCTCAACTTAATTATGCAACCACTGAGAAAGAGCTTCTGGCCGTTGTCTTTGCCATTGATAAATTTAGATCTTATTTAGTTGGAGCTAAAATAATTGTTTACACTGATCATGCTACACTAAAATATCGACTCACTAAAAAAGATGCTAAACCTTGCCTAATTATATGGATTTTATTACTTCAAGAATTTGACTTGGAAATAAAAGATAAAAAGGGAGTAGAAAATTCTGTTGCTGATCACTTGTCTAGAATGTATTTTAAGAATCCACAGGAAACCCCCATCAATGATTCACTCCGGGACGACATGCTCTACGGGATTAATAGGTCTGACCCCTGGTATGCAGATATTGTTAATTTTATGGTTTCAGGTTATGTACCACCAGGAGCGAACAAGAAGAAGCTTATTCAAGAAAGTCGTTCATATATATGGGATGAGCCATACCTCTTCCGAGTATGCTCTAATGGCTTACTCAGGAGATGTGTGACCACCGAGGAAGGATGGAAGATCATTGATAGATGCCATTCATCACCATATGGAGGTCATTATGGAGCATTCCGTACACATTCAAAAATCTAGCAGTGTGGATTCTACTGGCCTACAATGTATGAAGACACAAAGCAATATATCAGAAGATGTGGGCCATGTCAAAGGAACAGAAACATAAACACAAGGGATGCCATGCCACTCACCAACAACCTTCAGATTGAGCTCTTTGATGTCTGGGGAATAGATGACATGGGTCCATTTCCCCCATCAAAGAAGTGTGAGTTCATCTTAGTGGCAGTTGACTACGTCTCCAAGTGGGTAGAGGCACTACCTTGCAAACACGCCGACAACATCAGTTCAAAAAGGATGTTTGAAGAAGTTATATTTCTAAGATTTGGAGTCCCTAGAGTAGTGATAAGTGATGGAGGAGCAGACTTCATCAACAAACTCATCAAGAACTATCTATCAAAACATGGAATCCGTCACAACATTGCTACTCCCTACCATCCTCAGACAAGTGGCCAAGCAGAGACTTCCAACAAGCAAATCAAGAATATTCTTCAGAAAACAGTCAATGAGATAGGAACGGCATGGAAGGACAAGTTACCCGATGCACTCTGGGCATACCGGACAGCATACAAGACCCCAATTGGAATGTCCCCATACCAATTGGTGTATGGGAAGACTTGCCACCTACCTGTTGAATTAGAGTTCAAAGCACACTAGGCCATAAGGAGATGGAATATGGACCTAGATGTTGCTGGAGATCATAGAAGAATGCAACTATCAGAATTGGAAGAATGGCGAGAGAAAGCATATCATAATTTGAAGATCTAAAAAGAAAGAGTCAAAAGGTGGCATGACAAGAGGATCAAGAAGGAGTTCGCACCTGAAGATAAGGTATTACTTTTTAATTCTAGGGTGAAACTTTTCGGGCTTGGAAAACTCCAGAGTAAATGGGAAGGACCATTCAAAGTAATCAATTCATCATCCCATGGAGCTATCACACTTCAAAATGACGAAGGTACGTTATTCAAGGTAAATGGTCAACGTCTTAAATTTGTTTTTGAGCCTAATAAAGAATTAGAAGAAATAGACGTGATTCATTTCTACCTTCCCATGTAGAATTAGAGCCCGACCTTTTTAATCTGACGTTTTTGGACCACATATATATTTTTCGAATAAATTTTGCATCTAGAAGCATGCTCGAGAACGCGAGCCCACAAAGGAGCCAGGCACAGGGCGGGCGCCCTGATGATGAGGGTGGGCGCCCAGCCCCTGTCTCCCCTCAGTCCTGGTTTCCTCCATCGCGATAAACTCATTTATAGTAAACTAAATGATCACGCGGATGGATTGTTTCGCACGCATGGCGGCGGGAGTAGCCCGGGCAAACCCTAGAGGCACTTTTTGACCCCTATATAAACAGACCTCTGATGTCAGTTTTTAACACCAATTCATTCAAGCCTTCTCTCCTTCTTCATTTAGAGCTTGCTTAGTTCCTCGCTGCTCCAATGGCCAACGAGTTCTACGATGATTGGGAGGTCGTCCCCTTCGACCTCAACAAGAAGCCCAAGGAAGACCCCGACGCCTACGCTCTCGTCCCGGCCAACACAGAGCGACAGCTAGCAACCATGCCAACACGCCAGCGCAGCTCCACCCAATCCTACCATGCTCACCTAGTTCTCACCGCACCGCCGCAGCCCCTACTTCTCAAGGGACCGTCAGCCAAGAAGGAGGCCACCGTCAAGGTGCCAGCCGGCACAAGGATCCTGCCACCCAGGCCCAATGAGCGGGTCGTCGGAGTAAAGACAAACCGGAGTGGCAAGATCAGCAGCATCCGCTACACTACGGAGGGGGAGAGGCCTTATTTCGAGGGGGTTAGAGCAGCCAAAGTCCGTTTCAGCCCTCCAAAAGCAGCCCCGAAGCACGCCCTCAACGCTCTCGAGACACCTCCTAAGCGTCGCAAGACTATAGCAGATGTAGATGAGGACGTTCATAGGCTAGACAAGGTCATCATAGAGCTCTAGTCCTCGGTTAACTCAATCAATAGGTAGCTCTCTAACCAGAACACCGTTATACTAGGTCTTAAGCATGATGTTGCTAGTGCCAATAAGAAGATTAGGGAGTTAGAACGCCGCTAAGTTATATAGATTAGATCACGAGGCAGTATGTAACACTCCTAGTGTTAGCTTGCATGTTAACCATGAGCATTGCATCAACATAAGCATCATCATGATCACTCTTGAGCATCATACCATGATCACATGCCATTTGCTACATATACTATGTGATTGAATTGCTATATGACTTGCTATGGTCGGTTGTAATGGGTGACTAAGGCATACAAGTGTACATTGTCTTCCAAAATACTTTAATCATGTTTAGAACAACATTTTGAACAAAGTTCATGTTGGAGGTTTTGGCCAAAAATGCGTCTAGGTCATGATTAGCCCTAGGTTGACCTAATTCTCCCCCTAGACCTCCTTTCAAAGATGTTTTATGAAACTGATGTTAGAAACCTTGCATTTAAATGACACCTGAAACAAAGTTGTAGTAAATTTCATAAGCTACAAAAGTTATGTTGATGACTTTTTATGAAAATGCTTGGAACCTGAC
Organism: Sorghum bicolor; assembly: GCF_000003195.3. Lineage (NCBI taxonomy): Eukaryota > Viridiplantae > Streptophyta > Magnoliopsida > Poales > Poaceae > Sorghum > Sorghum bicolor. The sequence continues at coordinate 26,134,013 of NC_012875.2, forward strand.
AAAAATTGGCCCACAATCCCAAAAACAGTGCTGTTTCTACACTTAGCCGAATTTGGCTAAGTCTGGGAATCGGCAGATTCGACATAGGGTTATTGGGAGCCTTGTAGTTTGAAATCCAGGCCAAGTTAGACTTTGATCTTGTAAGCAAACCTGTAGATCTCATGTAGCTCTAACCCAAGGAACAAATTTGAGCCAAAACCACCAAGTGAGCTGAGAGTAAAACGTCGACGAAGTTGGAGTTTCAGTCGTCGGGATCGGGCGATTCAGAAAACGTTTCAGTTTGGACAGTCGCCGTCCGCCATAGCGTGTCCGGCCAGGTGTCGGCCGTACGCCGTCGATGACCCCTCCTGTCAGCCCCGACGTCATCCACAAGACGCCACCCACCGAGTGGACGCCTCAGACGCGCCATTCACCCCTCCAGAGCCTCCCATTTCGCTCCGCCATCACCTCGGCGAGCTCCGCCGCGCTTCGGCGAGCTCTCCCGGCCGCTCCACCGCATCTCCGGCGGAGCCAGTCCGCCCAGAGCTCCGCCTCGACGTCCTCTACCTAGACGTCCGCTCTTTTCCCTTAGCCGAGCACAGGTGAGGCCGCATTGCCAACTCCGTCGCGAGCTCCACCTCGTCGGAGTTCACAGAGATCCCCGGCAACGTGGCCAGACCTCTCTGGTTCACCTCCGGCCGTGATTCTTCTCCCTATAGCTTCGTCTTGAGTCGCTCGTGCTCGTCCGCAAGCTCTACCGCGTCGCCGTTGCCTAGATTTGCCGACGTAACGCCGCGCAGCACTGCCGCTCCGCCATTCGCGACGGCGAGCACCCTAGGGTCCAGTAGAGCGCGAGTGAAGTAGGTCAACGGAGTCACCTTGAGGAGAGGAACACGTAGATGCCCTTGGATCCATCGGAGACCTCGCCGTCGTCAAGTTCCGCCGGCGACGAGCTTCTCCCTGTCTCTGTCCCTCTGTCTCGTGGGTCCCGTGTGTCAGCGGATCCCACCTGTCAGTCTCTCCCTCTCACACTCTGGTTCACTGTATAGCAGGTTCTATGGTGTTTTTGAAAAATTCATATCCCGAGTTTTATAGATCCAAATGACATGGTTCCAATTTTGATAGGTTTTGGTGGTAATCTAGTTTTTATTAAAAATATGAAACATGCCATGTTTTTGCAGAAATAAATAGATATGATTTAATCTTGATTATATAGGAGGTAATTATATCTTGAGATCTATTGATCTGATGGCCATGCAAATTTAGGGTATGGTTACTTATGACATGAATAGGCTCTGATAAATTTATCATGATTTTTGGCGGCCTGATTGTGAAATTATGAATATTTCTTGTTCAAACAGGAGTTTCTTATGGTATTGTTAATAAATAAGTTATAACTCCTTTTGTAGTGAAACTTTCTGAGTGTTGTACTCATGTGTAAACAAAGCTAGGAAAAATCTGAAATTTGTTGTTTGACACTTTTTGTTAGGGTTTCACATTTATGCCTTGCATGCCTTTACTAGCTTGCTATTTTTGTATCTCACAATTTGTATGTGCAAGTGCCCTGAAAATTTTACAGTAACCTTGTGTTAGCATAAGTAGCTTGCTGTAATGTTCTTAGAATTCTTGGAGCACTTGGGATGCATGTTCATTAAATCACCTTAATAATTAAATAAATGAAAAAGGTGATGATAGAAATGAGTTTAGACCTTGCCATGATGTTTTCTAGTGTTTCTTAGACATGTTCTATCTACTGGTGCATTTGGATTGACCCTTTGATACATTCTTGTTATGTGCAAAATATTATTTTTGCTATTTATGCCTTTCCTAGAGCAATTCTGTGTAGCTGATAGCAATTGCTTAAGAACTAATTGAAGATGATGTTTCCTGGGAAACTTGTCTATAACAAACTGGTAGCTAACTTGTTTATCTACTTCGTGTCCAAGTTTGATGACATTTGGTTGAGCAGTTTCAAAGTTATGCATGTTACAAGTAGCTGCTGGGAAGTGCTTGCTCTCTGGATTTTCCAGGACAGCCAGCCAACTTTGTATGTTTTAGCATATTTCGGTTGGGAATCATTTTGGGATGTCTAAACGTGAATTGTAGACAATTTACTAAGCTTTCCAGAAAGTATATATTTGCTTAGTTTGGCCAACTGATGCTTAAGTTATAGCTGAAACTTGTGACAAGTTGGTCTGTCTATGAAACCAGTGACTGAGTAGGAGTAGCTAAGGTTTATTAACTTGTCTAGTTAGCCTCTCTACTAGAGAAGAAGCATGCACTTACTTGTTATTGTATGATTCACTTAATTTTAGGAGTTTATGCCCATGTTTATACTTTGTTGTGTATTCCTTGGCTCAGCATCACGACATATTGCATGTTATGTGCATTCCCTATATTTATCACCTTGTCATGCATACATAGGTGTACCCAGGGGAGTGACGGTACTGGAGTACAAACTACCCGAGCCGGGGGAACAGCAAGAGGAGCCACCTCGAGGAGCTGATGAGGAGGATCTGCAATAGTGCCCTGACCACCGTCCCTCTACTTACATTGAAGGCAAGCCCCGGAGCATTATAAGCCTCCTACTATTTTTGATATCATATCCAGCTATCAATTGACTATGTTTATGTATTGTTGCACTAAGTGTTAGGCGTTGATATGACACCCTTGCTGCATAACGACTACCTTGTCCACCTCATATCTCACCTAAGTAGGTCCAGGACCAAAATAATGCTTAGCCATGCTTAGCTCGGTAGAAGCCGGGTGATTTCCTGTCTCCTGCGAGAGTTAGGTGGATGCTGATCACGGTTGGCTATATTTGCTATCGTGGAAATAACCATGTGCGAATAATGAACTTAAGACCGGGCGGGATGACGATACTGTAGCAACAAGGCATGGAGGTCTTGGGTGTGAATCTATCCCCGTCTGTGTCGATTAAGGACTGATTCGCTGTAACATCCTCGTGTCATGTTGAACGCATGCCTAACACTTAGCTGGCCGGATAAGTCATTCCGACCGCGAAGCCTACGAGTGCATCTCCGGCCGGATACCCCGTTCGGTTTAAGTGCGCACCCCGGTTGGTAGTAAGGATGTGCGGGGAGTCAATGGCGTAAGACCGAGGTGTCAGGTTAGAGTCCTGACCCTGGCAGATTGGCGGTCCCTGGGGGTGCGGCGCTGTACGGACCCGAGACTTGGTTCAGAGTTGTGCTAAAGGTGATCTGAGCTGCCCTCATAAAGTATGCTTGGGTGAGTGCTAGGAATACCCCTCCAGCTGGATAGGAATCGATTCGAATCGCCGTCTCTCCCGGATAGTGAGAACTTGACTCGGGCAGTCGCAACGTAGAACTCACTAAATAAACTTAATGGTTATGATGAGAATATTGATAGCTATGTGATAATCCGGATATGGTTATTATTGTGATGCTTAAATGCTCAAGTGTATGCTTAGAACAGGTGCTAATTTAGTGGGTTGTTGTTAAGTAATAAACCTACTGCTGAAATGTTAAAAGTAAGTCACTTACAACTAAAGCTTTTTATGCAAAAAGGTGAGTCAAACCAGTCCACAAAGATCAGCCTTGCATGCTCCTTGGTGTCACTTTATTTCTGGTTTATGACGGGTAAGTCTAGCTGAGTACATTCTCGTACTCAGGGTTTTATTTACCCTTGTTGCAGATGATGTCATTTATCACGGCTACTGTGCTAACTGTCATCATCCGGCTGCGGATGATGAATAGATCATGGGCATGATCAACTTCCTTATCTTCAGTTATGATTTTGTTGGGATGACTATGGAACTGGCATGTAATTAAACTGTGTGTGTGACATTTCAAAACTACTTTGCTTCCGCTACTAAACTGGTTTGTAATAACTTTGTTTAAACTCCGATGTGATGTAAAACTATGTTCTGTGATGAATGTATGTAATCTGTGATGGCGATGCTTGATCATGTACGATCTTGGTTGTATGTTGGTTGAATCGAGGTCTTTTGAGATTGCGTCGGACTACCGGGTTTGTATGGGTTCAAGTCCATTGGCTTGACTACCTTGTGGTCGCTAATTCACTTGAATTCTTATAAATTGGACGGTTCTGTTACAGCTGGGATCGGAGCAAGATTAAGCATTTAACCATCATAGATGTATTTAAAAACAAATGAATTTATTTTCCCATACTAATTGGCAAATTATACTATACATAGGGTGTTTTAAAGTTGTTTCAATAACACATACCATGCCAGTGGTCATACCCTTATTACTAACATGGGGGTTTTTCCTTTCGTCGTCCATATGGCGTGCAATTATATGGATACCACTTACTTAAGTGGTAATGTATGGATCATATACCTCTACGCCAGGGTAAGCAATGATTGTTTTCTTTCATCGTCCATACGGCGTGAAATTGTATGGATGCCACTTGCTTGAGTGGTAATGTATGGATCTATATGCCTCTACGCTACGGTAAGTGTGAGCTGTGAGAGCATGACCGTGCAACCGTCGGTCTAGGGGAGTGTTAGCTGTGGTTACTGGAATATTTACATGTTTTACACATGTATATATGAAGGTACTTAATTGTGGGTAGTAGGTGCAGCCATGTATACATATTTGATGTATATGTGGGTGTATCCCAAATGGGTAGTGTGCTGTGATATATGTTCGGGAATATATATCGAAGTACCTAGCTTGGATGTAGATGATTGGATTTTCATTTCTGCACATATACTCTTGTGGGGTTGGGCTGAAATGAAATTTTCTGCAGGTACACTATCAACGAAACGTGTAGACCGTGTAGTTGCGTATAAGGAGTGCACGTATGTATGCCACCGACTATACCGTTAGAATTTTCTTCTAGGAATAGAAAGGACGTATGGAATGTGCATGCATCATGAATCATTCATACATTCCTTATGCACTACTTAAGTCTTAAATTCTAAAAATATATCTATTTACCTTTCCTTGTAATTAACCTCCCTTACTCAATTGTGGTCTTCCTACAGATGGCAGCCCCACACGCAAGTGAGACTTTTCTGGACATGTTTGGCACTCCTACCTTGTTGTGGAGGGTGCTAAGTTCAGTGGGATATGAGGAACCACCTAAGTACACGTGGACCGAGGCTGAGCATGCAGGATCCTAACCTTGGGTGGATGTCCAGATTACAGTTCTCCCTTGCCCAAATAACCCAAAATGGCTAGGATGGATAGTAGAGTCCGATGGTCAAACTCCTTGGGAGGGTGCCCAAGTAGCAGCCTTACAAGTACTATTGGAAATATGCCAAGACCATGGGGATGAGCTAATTAATGGCCCAGCTGGATCATTTCCTAGAGTGAGTGTGACTGACACTTTTGTGTCCCAAATAGGAACTGAGCCTCTAGAGATGAGAGAAACCATACTAGGATATAGCTCTAGCCGTGCCATGAGTGCCATGCTGGCGGTACTTAAGCTGTACTATGTGCGCCAGGACATCAACATAGAAGCCATGCTAGCGCTCCAACAAGCTCAAGTTGGACAGCGCAAACTGCGCAAGCGCGTGCGCAAGCACCACAACGCTTTTAGCGATGCACAAGTTGAAATCTAAAACTATCACACCGTTTTGCAAGCCCACCGCAACCGAGTTGAAAATGCAGTTAGAGAGTGCAATGAAGCACAAGCCCGCATGATGCAAATGACTAGAGAGCGAGATGAGGCTATGCGCTTGGCTGAGAATAGAGAAGCTGCTAGAGTTAGAGCTTTGTTCCATGCTGAGATTAGAGAGAAAGAGCTGATTACTCGGATTGCTGAGCTGTAGTTAGATGTCCATCGCCTAAATAATATCATAAATCCTATTCCACACCCTGTTCCCTTTAATCATGAAGAAGCTCCTAGTGAGGAAGATTAGGATGATGGCATAATTTCTAATGGTGAATCTGAGGAAGATATGTGGCCTAGCAATAGTTCTCATGCTCATGTATCAGTTCCATCTCTTTATGTAATGAACATGTAATCTGAATTTCAGCTGAGACTCTATGTATTGGCCATGGTGCCCCTTCCTGTAAGATTTAAGTTGTGGCAATGACTCTATGTAACCCTATGCACTTGTTGTGATGCTCCATGTTTATGTTGAGCTTAAATAATCTTCTGCAATGTCTTTAATCCTTGAGAATTGTGACCGTGAATGACCGCGGGAATTACCAGTGTCGTGGATAATATTTTCTTGTTGTACATGGATTATTGTGCCTTGCATTATGTGAATTTACTTCATTAAATTCCGTATGGTGGCAATCGAGGTTCATGGTAATTATATCTGCTATCCTAAACGGTCACTTGGTATGCCTTGTGCAGATGGCTCGCAATACTCGCTCCGGTCACAATGAGGTGCCGCCACCACCACCTCCTCCCCCACCTACGCCTGCGGAGCTCTTAGCAACCCTTGTTGAGGGCCAGCGAATGCTCAATGAAGCTTTGCAGACTATGGCGCAGCAGAACTGGGGTGGTCGCCATGCCCGCCAAGGCGGAGAGGCAAATCAATATAGCAATTTCAAGGATTTCCAGGACACAAAGCCGCCGCTTTTCAAGGAGGCTGTTGAACCTGTGGAAGCTGATGAGTGGCTGAACACTCTCGAGCAGAAGTTCCGCTTGCTGAGGGTAACAGAGGAGCTAAAGGCGGAATATGCAGCCCACCAGTTGGAGGGCAAAGCAGGTGTCTGGTGGAGTCATTACAGGACCAGCTTGCCCGCCAATGCTGTTGTGACCTGGGATCAGTTCAAAACTGCTTTCAGGAACACCTATATTCCCCAAGGCTTAATGACTATCAAGCATACCGAGTTCATGAACCTGACTCAAGGCACTAAATGCTTGACTGAGTATCTTCATGCTTTTAATAATTTGTCTCGTTATGCTCCTGAAATGGTTGATACTGAGGTCAAGAAGCTTACTAGTTTCAAGAGAGGGTTGGGACCCAAGCTGTCCAAGAACATGGCTGGTAACAAGAGTACCACCTTTAATGAGTTTGTGAGTGATGCGTTGACCCAGGAGAACTCCAATGCTGTTTATGCCGCGTCCAAAAACCGCAAGAGGGCCTACGAGGCAGGTGCTTCACAGTCCAAGGCTCCAGTGACAAATAAGCCGGCCTATCGCCCACCCAATGCTGTGACAAGGTATAGGCCGCCGCAGAAAAAGTCAAATGTGAAGACAGGAGTTCGCAAGTCCTTCACAGTTGCTCTCCCAAGGGGTGCTACAGGTCAAGGAAGTCCCAAGAGTCCCCCTGGTAACCATCCCTGCTTCAACTGCAAACAAGTTGGTCATTGGGCAAGGGATTTCCCTTATCCCAAGAGGAATTCTGCAGCTGGAGGTAATAACTGTACTAGTCGAGTGCACTACACCACTGTTTAAGAAATCCCTGAAGGTGAAGTGGTCACCGCTGGTATGTTTCTTGTCAATCAACATCCTGCAGTTGTCTTGTTTGATTCTGGAGCTTCGCATTCATTTATGAGTCATGCATTCGCATCTAAGCAAGGACAACATGTAGTTGATCTTGACAGTGGCAAGTTCTGCTGGGAACCCAATTTCCACAAACCAATTAGTGAAGGATGTGAATATTGCTATTGAGGGTCGTAACTTTTCAGCAAATCTTGTAATTTTGCCGGGCTTGGGCATAGATGTTATCTTAGGGATGAATTGGATGAGCAATAATGGGGTGTTAATAGACACCTCCACAAGGGTAGTCATGTTGCGAGAGCCTGATAGCAAAGAAGCTTTCTTGGTCCTGCTTCCCAAGAACGATGACATTCGTCACGCTGCTAGTGCTATCAGACAACTCACTGTGGCACAGATTCCTATAGTGTGTGAGTTTCCGAACGTCTTTCTAGAGGATCTGCCTGGGTTGCCACCGGATAGTGACATAGAGTTTAAAATTGACTTAATTCCGGGTACCGCACCTATCTCTAGAAGGCCGTACCGAATGCCACCCAATGAATTGGTAGAGTTGAAGAAGCAATTGCAAGAACTCCTAGAGAAAGGTCTTATTCGGCCTAGTTCTTCTCCATGGGGTTGTTTGGCTCTCTTTGTCAAGAAGAAGGACAAGTCTCTACGTATGTGCGTAGACTATCGTCCGCTAAATGTCGTGACTGTTAAAAACAAGTATCCCCTGCCTCGCATTGATATCCTGTTTGATCAATTAGCTAAGGCTAAAGTATTCTCCAAGATTGATGTGAGATCCGGGTATCATCAAATCAAGATTCGACCCGAAGACATTCCTAAAACGGCTTTCTCTACCAGGTATGGGTTGTATGAGTATCTAGTCATGTTCTTTGGTCTGACTAATGCCCCTGCTCATTTCATATACCTGATGAATTCGGTGTTCATGCCTGAACTGGATAAGTTTGTGGTAGTGTTCATCGATGACATTTTGGTGTACTCTCAAAATGCTCAAGACCATGAGAAGCATCTTCGGATTGTACTCACTCGACTACGAGTACATCAGCTCTATGCCAAGTTCAGCAAGTGTGACTTTTGGCTGAAGAAAGTGCCTTTCCTAAGCCATATTTTATCTGAAGAGGGTATTTCTGTTGACCCGTCAAAAGTGCAGGAGGTTCTAGACTGGAAGGCCCCGACTTCAGTGCACGAAGTTCGGAGTTTTCTCGGTCTAGCTGGATATTATCGTCGCTTTATTCCAGACTTCTCCAAAATAGCCAAGCCTATGACCAAGCTACTGCAAAAAGACGTGCAGTTTGTGTGGTCCCAGGAGTGTGAAGTCGCTTTCACCACTTTACATCATCTACTGACTACTGCTTCTGTTTTGGCACAGCCTGACATTGAAAAGCCATTTGATGTCTTTTGTGACGCATCAGGCACCGGCCTAGGTTGTGTGCTTATGCAAGAAGGCCGAGTTATTGCCTATGCCTCTCGGCAGTTGAGGAAACATGAAGCCAACTACCCAACTCATGATCTAGAGTTAGCAGCAGTTGTACATGCGTTGAAACTCTGGAGGCATTATCTGTTGGGTAATCTATGTCATATTTATACTGACCATAAGAGCCTCAAATATATCTTCACACAACCCGAGTTGAACATGAGACAAAGAAGATGGTTGGAATTGATAAAGGACTATAACCTTGAAGTACACTATCATCCAGGCAAAGCCAATGTTGTAGCCGATGCTCTCATTCGGAAACAACATGTTAGACCTCTCCTAGAGGAAGGCTTCAATTTATTGCATCCTGTGGTCCTGCACAACATCGTAGTCAGTTGCTCGTTAGAGAGTCAAATCATAGAGCTCCAAAAGTCTGATCTTGGTATTTTCCATATCAAAAGAAAAATACAAGAGAAATACACCAAGCATTTTAGGGTAGATGAGAAGGGTGTATTGTGGTGTGACGATCGACTAGTTGTACCTAAAGACCGTGACCTACGCAACAAAATTTTAGATGAAGCCCATTCTTCCAAGTTGTCCATTCATCCTGGTAGTAGCAAAATGTACCAAGACTTGAAACCTCATTTCTGGTGGACCAAGATGAAGAAGGAGATAGCAGCTTATGTTGCTAGGTGTGATACTTGCTGCAGGGTAAAGGCAGTTCACCTTAAACCTATAGGTTTATTGCAACCTTTGTCGGTTCTGGGTTGGAAATGGGAAGAAATCAGCATGGATTTCATTGTTGGCTTTCCCCCTACCCAAAAGGGACACGACTCCATATGGGTGATTGTTGACCGTTTGACCAAGTCAGCCCATTTTATCCCTGTGAAGTCGACACACCGAATATCCGACTACGCTGAGTTATACTTCTCTCAGATTGTTAAATTGCACGGAGTGCCTCGCACCATTATTTCTGATAGGGGTCCTCAGTTCACTGCCCGCTTATGGGAGCATTTGCATTCACTCCTTGGTACGAAATTGATTCGCAGTTCAGCGTACCACCCTCAAACCTCCGGCCAGATGGAGCGTGTGAATCAAATTTTAGAGGATATGTTGAGGGCATGTGTGAAATCTTTCAAGGGTGCATGGGAGAAAGGGCTACCCTTAGCTGGGTTCTCTTACAACAATAGTTATCAAGAGAGTATCCAAATGGCTCCTTTCGAAGCTTTGTATGGTCGCAAATGTAGAACTCCTCTAAACTGGGTCGAACCTGGCGAACGGAGGTACTACGGAATTGACTTTGTCAAAGAAGCGGAAGAGCAAGTTCTCATTATCTAGAAACACATGGAAGCTGCCCAAGCTAGACAGAAAAGCTATGCCGACCGAAGAAGAAAACCACTCGATTTCGAAGTAGGTGACTTTGTGTATCTCAAGGTATGACCCATGAAAGGAGTAAATCGCTTTGGTGTAAAAAGAAAGCTTGCCCCTAGATATGTGGGTCCCTATCAAATCATCAAGAAAAGTGGCAAGGTAGCTTACAAAGTACAACTACCTCTGGAACTGGGAGCCATTTTCCCTGTATTCCATGCGTCTCAACTCAAGAAGTGTCTTCGTGTGCCCGAAGAGCGAGTTGAAACAAGAGGCCTAAAGTTGCAGTCTGATCTATCCTATGAAGAAAAGCTTGTACAAGTTCTTGATGTCAAGGAACGAGTTACTCATGGGAGAGTGATCAAGCTCTTTAGAGTTTTGTGGAACCGTCAAAGTGAGAGAGATGCCACTTGGGAAAGGGAAGACTATTTACAAATAGCTTACCCCTCCTTCTATGAAAAATGGTACGTCTTTCAAATCTCGGGACGAGATTTTTGTAAGGGGGAGGGCTGTAACACTCCTAGTGTTAGCTTGCATGTTAACCATGAGCATTGCATCAACATAAGCATCGTCATGATCACTCATGAGCATCATACCATGATCACATGCCATTTGCTACATATACTATGTGATTGAATTGCTATATGACTTGCTATGGTTGGTTGTAATGGGTGACTAAGGCATACAAGTGTACATTGTCTTCCAAAATACTTTAATCATGTTTAGAACAACATTTTGAACAAAGTTCATGTTGGTGGTTTTGGCCAAAAATGCGTCTAGGTCATGATTAGCCCTAGGTTGACCTAATTGTCCCCCTAGACCTCCTTTCAAAGATGTTTTATGAAACTGATGTTAGAAACCTTGCATGTAGATGACACCTGAAACAAAGTTGTAGTAAATTTTATAAGCTACAAAAGTTATGTTGATTACTTTTTATAAAAATGCTTGGAACCTGACCAAACGTGGCCCACAAGCCCGAAAACAGTGCTGTTTCTACACTTAGCCGAATTTGGCTAAGTGTGGGAATCAGCAGATTCGACATTGGGTTATTGGAAGCCTTGTAGTTTGAAATCCAGGCCGAGTTAGACTTTGATCTTGTAAGCAAATCTGTAGATCTCATGTAGCTCTAACCCAAGGAACAAATTTGAGCCAAAACCTCCAAGTGAGCTGAGAGTAAAACGTCGACGAAGTTGGAGTTTCAGTCGTCGGGATCGGGCGTTTCAGAAAAAGTTTCAGTTTGGACAGTCGCCGTCCGCCGCCGCGTGTCTGGCCAGGTGTCGGACGTACGCCGTCGATGACCCCTCCTGTCAGCCCCGATGTCATCCACAAGACGCCACCCACCGAGTGGACGCCTCAGACGTGCCATTCACCCCTCCAGAGCCTCCCATTTCGCTCCGCCATCGCCTCGGCGAGCTCTCCCGGCCGCTCCACCGCGTCTCCGGCCGAGCCAGTCCGCCCAGAGCTCCGCCTCGACGTCCTCTACCTCGACGTCCACTCCTTTCCCTTAGCCGAGCACCGGTGAGGCCGCATTGCCAACTCCGTCGCGAGCTCCACCTCGCCGGAGTTCACAGAGATCACCGGCAACGTGGCCAGACCTCTCTGGTTCACCTCCGACCGTGATTCATCTCCCTATAGCTTCGTCTTGAGTCGCTCGTGCTCGTCCGCAAGCTCTACCACGTCGCCGTTGCCTAGATTCGCCGGCGTAACGCCGCGCAGCACCGTCGCTCCGCCATTCGCGACGGCGAGCAAGCGCGAGTGAAGTAGGTCAACGGAGTCGCCTTGAGCAGAGGAACACGTAGATGCCCTTGGATCCATCGGAGACCTCGCCGTCGTCGAGTTCCGCCAGCGATGAGCTTCTCCCCTGTCTCTGTCCCTCTGTCTCGTGGGTCCCGTGTGTCAGCGGATCCCACCTGTGAGTCTCTCCCTCTCACACTCCGGTTCACTATATAGCAGGTTCTGTGGTGTTTTTGAAAAATTCATATCCCGAGTTTTATAGATCCAAATGACATGGTTCCAATTTTGCTAGGTTTTGGTGGTAATATAGTTTTTATTAAAAATATGAAACATACCATGTTTTGGCAGAAATAAATAGATATGATTTAATCTTGATTATACAGGAGGTAATTATATCTTGAGATCTGTTGATCTGATGGCCATGCAAATTTAGGGTATGGTTACTTATGACATGAATAGGCTCTGATAAATTTATCATGATTTTTGGAGGCCTGATTATGAAGTTATGAATATTTCTTGTTCAAACAGGAGTTTCTTGTGGAATTTTTAATAAATAAGTTATAACTCCTTTTGTGGTGAAACTTGCTAAGTGTTGTACTCATGTGTAAACAAAGCTAGGAAAAATCTGAAATCTGTTGTTTGACACTTTTTGGTTGGGTTTCACATTTATGCCTTGCATGCCTTTGCTAGCTTCCTATTTTTGTATCTCACAATTTGTATATGCAAGTTCCCTAAAATTTTACAGTAACCTTGTGTTAGCATAAGTAGCTTGCTGTAATTTTCTTAGAACTCTTGGAGCACATGGGATGCATGTTTATTAAATCACCTTAATAATTAAATAAATGAAAAAGGTGATGATAGAAATGAGTTTAGACCTTGCCATGATGTTTTCTAGTGTTTCTTAGACATGTTCTATCTACTGGTGCATTTGGATTGACCCGTATTCTTGTTATGTGCAAAATATTATTTTTGCTATTTATGCCTTTCCTAGAGCAATTCTGTGTAGCTGATAGCAATTGCTTAAGAACTAATTGAAGATGATGTTTTCTGGGAAACTTGTCTATAACAAACTGGTAGCTAACTTGCTTATCTACTTCGTGTCCAAGTTTTATGACATTTGGTTGAGTAGTTTAAAAGTTATGCATGTTACAAGTAGCTGCTGGGAAGTGCTTGCTCTCTGGATTTTCCAGGACAGCCAGCCAACTTTGTATGTTTTAGCATATTTCGGTTGGGAATCATTTTAGGATGTCTAAAAGTGAATTGTAGAGAATTTACTAAGCTTTCCAGAAAGTATATATTTGCTTAGTTTGGCCAACTGATGCTTAAGTTATAGCTGAAACTTGTGACAAGTTGGTCTGTCTATGAAGCCAGTGACTGAGTAGGAGTAGCTAAGGTTTATTAACTTGTCTAGTTAGCCTCTCTACTAGAGAAGAAGCATGCACTTACTTGTTATTGTATGATTCACTTAATTTTAGGAGTTTATGCCCATGTTTATACTTTGTTGTGTATTCCTTGGCTCAGCATCACGACATATTGCATGTTATGTGCATTCCCTATATTTATCACCTTGTCATGCATACATAGGTGTACCCAGGGGAGTGACGGTACTGGAGTATGAACTGCTCGAGCCGGAGGAACAGCAAGAGGAGCCACCTCGAGGAGCTGAGGAGGAGGATCTGCCGGAGTGCCCTGACCACCGTCCCTCTACTTACATTGAAGGCATGCCCCGGAGCATTATAAGCCTCCTACTATTTTTGATATCATATCCAGCTATGAATTGACTATGTTTATGTATTGTTGCACTAAGTGTTAGGCGTTGATATGATACCCTTGCTGCATAACGACTACCTTGTCCACCTCATACCTCACCTAAGTAGGTCCAGGATCGAAATAATGCTTAGCCATGCTTAGCTTGGTAGAAGCCGTGTGATTTCCTATCACCTGCGAGAGTTAGGTGGATGCTGATCACGGTTGGCTATATTTGCTATCGTGGAAATAACCATGTGCTAATAATGAACTTGAGACCGGGCGGGATGATGATAGTGCAGCAACAAGGCATGGAGGTCTTGGGTGTGAATCTATCCCCGTCTATGTCGATTAAGGACAGATTCGCTGTAACGTCCTCGTGTCATGTTGAACGCATGCCTAACACTTAGCTGGCCGGATAAGTCGTTCCGACCGCGAAGCCTACGAGTGCATCTCCGGCTGGATACCCCGTTCGGTTTAAGTGCGCACCCCGGTTGGTAGTAAGGATGTGCGGGGAGTCAATGGCGTAAGACCGAGGTGTCTGGTTAGAGTCCTGACCCTGGCAGATTGGCGGTCCTTGGGGGTGCGGCGCTGTACAGACCCGAGACATGGTCCAGAATTATGCTAAAGGTGATCCGAGCTGCTCTCATGAAATATGCTTGGGTGAGTGCTAGGAATACCCCTCCAGCTAGATAGGAATACATTTCTGGTGAGTCAAACCAGTCCACAAAGATCAGCCTTGCATGCTCCTTGGTGTCACTTTATTTCTGGTTTATGACGGGTAAGTCTAGCTGAATACATTCTCGTACTCAGGGTTTTATTTACCCTTATTGCAGATGATGTCGTTTATCACGGCTACTGTGCTAACTGTCATCATCCGGCTGCGGACGATGAATAGATCATGGGCATGATCAACTTCCTTATCTTCAGTTATGCTTTTGTTGGGATGACTATGGAACTGGCATGTAATTAAACTGTGTGTGTGACGTTTCAAAACTACTTTGCTTCCGCTACTAAACTGGTTTGTAATAACTTTGTTTAAACTCCGATGTGATGTAAAACTATGTTCTGTGATGAATGTATGTAATCTGTGATGGCGATGCTTGATCATGTACGATCTTGGTTGTATGTTGGTTGAATCGAGGTCTTTTGAGATTTCGTCGGACTACCGGGTTTATATGGGTTCAAGTCCATTGTCTTGACTACCTTGTGGTCGCTAATTCACTTGAATTATTATAAATTGGACGGTTCTGTCACAGTATATCTTAAGTTATTCATCTTTAAATTCGGCTTAGATCTATTATCGTAATAAATGCCTCAAAATTAATAAATATTATTATTATGTCTTGTGTGTCTCTACTTTATTTTATTATGTAAGTAAGTAGAAAACAAGAATGGGGGAGATCCCCCGACATGCCAACGCACTTCGACCACACCACTCCACGATTCAGGTACATACTCTGCATCCTTTACATATACACATATATCTTGGTTTGTGCAGAATATTGTCTTCGACATGATAAATTAACAAGATCAAAATGTTTCTAATCATGATCAATCTCACTCTGTGATATTTCCTAAAAACTTGCAATTATTAAAAATCATTTAAAAAAATCCTGTGCTACTTAAGTCATTGTGGAATGTGAGATGGTAGAGTATGAGTATCTTATTCTTGATATCGTTGTTGCTTGGAGAATTTATTATAAAATCTTCAAAAATTCTAGCTACCATCCTCAGTATTCTATATGCCTGCTAAACCTAAAAATATTAATTATGATAATTATAAAAGCTATCTGCTCTGTATTGAGTTTATTCAAAACGAGTTAGACCCTTGTTGATAGATTTATCATGCTCCTAAGATCAAGACATTTATTCAGAAAGATTCACTCTTCCGAAGTATTATTGTGTTAGAGGCATGGGCTATGCAAAAATATGAATATTTCGAGGAAATAAAAAGGAGCAAGTGCTCGAAAACCTCGCAGAAAAAATGGACAAATGTCTGGCAGTAGAATTAGGGGTACCTCGGTATCCACCTGAAAAAAAAGAGAGAGAAAATGATAGCCCATGGTCCCTCTACTAAGCAATATGCCAATAAGAGTTGACAATTTTTTAATTTCCAAAGTCTTTGATCTAAGAGTATAGCATTCCTCTCCTTGGATCCCGTTTTGATCAGGCAATAAATGCAAGATAAGTGTGCATGAGAATTTCTGCAAATTAAAACAGCCTCAGTGAGATATACAAAAGAAAATGAGCGGTTTTAGAGAACCTATGAGGATGAAGGTATGCTAAATTTCTTTTGAAAAATATACAAAAAAAACTCCAAGTGACAGGATTAAGAAGAAAGGACCTCTACTCTTGACCATATAATTCCCTGACTACGGTAGACAGTGGATTTTTACAACACTCTGCAGGTATGAGAAGAATGCTTTACAATGTTTTAACCCCAGCTATTTTTCTTAACCATCCTTTTCTCGAGGACGAGTAAAAGCCTAAGTATGGGGGTGTTTGTTGACGGTTCTTAAGTATCAATTTTAATCATGAAATAAATAGGGAAAAGGACCAATATTCAAACAACACCTAGAATTAGGGTTTGATCTGATAGAATTCCACGAGTTTTGCTGTTTATCTATTTCTGCAGGGGTTATCATGAAATATGGAAGAAAGGCCCACACGTCGGGTTTACATTGAGATATTAACTTGTGCGCCAATTTTCCTCGATCCAGAAGGTTCCAGAAGCCACACGAACGAACGGGAGACCGAGCGGGCCTACACACAGGGCGCCCGCCCTACCCCCCTGGGCGCCCGCCCACCTCTGGTGGCCAATCAGGGTGAATCATGCAATTATGCTCCACCGCCTTTGAGGATCAAGGAGATCCGTTCAATTAAGGTCGGTTTGATCCGACGGCCCAGATTCATTTGAGAGGGCTATATAAGGAAGGCCCCTGGCCCCTTGAGGGGGAGAATCCCATTATTCATTAGCATATTTTCCAGAGAGGATTCAGAGAGAGAGAGGTTCCTCAGGGTTCCCACCTCATAGGGCTTAGCATCCAATGTGAGAGTAGAATTAGTTCTACTAGATTGAGAGAGATAGAGTGGAGGTGTAGATCGGAGGAAGCCCGGCCTGTCGGTGTCTACTCCGAGGTTGTACCTACGGGATCAAGTCTCCTAACCCGAGGCTTGCTCCTAGGATTCTTCAGTATTTCGACTTCTAAATTCTAGTAAGTTCTTTGTTTTATTGTTCTTTGGTTTATGAGTTTACTTTGATCTCTTCGCTTAGAGTTTAGAGTAATCATCTCTAACGTAAACGTGGTGTTTGGGCTATACTCATAGATATCCCCTGTCTAGCTGGACCGTGGTAGTAGCAAGGAACATGACATTTTCGAGTTACCTTTGTAGCCCATATCCCGTTAGCAGGCTCGATAGGATTTATAGGTGCGGGTCGAACATCCTCTGTGGTGTCTAGATTCCGTGAGCCTCCCCAGCAGAACAGTAGTTCATCCTTACCAAGGTTAGAACGAGAGTGCGGTTGTAGTCTTCTCTATACATCACTCACATCGAATCCCATTGTTTGTAGACTAAAGGTTAGTAGTAATAGACCGAGTTAGTCAGATGCACGCTTTCTCCTAGTGGTAAAAATATAAATACAATACTCTGGATAACATCTCGGGTGAAGTGCTCACCGATATCCGTGCGCTTGCGGATTAATTCCTGATCGTGTTACCAAATATCAACAGATAGTATCTCTTTAAATATTTTCCATTTAATGCTCTGGGAAATTCAACTCCTTTGAGAGTTTCTAAAATATAAGCATTACCAGGAGCAGATTGATTTATCTGATAAGGACCCTCCCAATTAGGAAACCATTTTCCAAACTTTCAACTTTTAGTCCCAATCGGTAGAATCAGCTTCCACACTAAATCTCCATCGGCAAACTCTTTGGCCTTTACTTTCTTATCATACCATTTAGCAACTCTCTTTTTGTTTTCTTCTATGCTAATTAAAGCTCTCAACCGATGCCCTGCTAAATCATCCAACTCATCTTTCATTAAATTGGCATAGTCATCGGCATTTAGCTGATCCTGAGAAAAGATCCACCTAGAACCAGTTTTTATCTCCCATGGTAATACCGCATCATGCCCATACACCAATTGATAGGGCGAGACTTTGGTTGAGCCATGACACGCCATTCGATATGACCACAAAGCTTCATTTACCAATGTGTGCCATCCCCTAGGATTTTCTTCAATTTTCCGCTTGATGAGCTTAATAATCCCTTTATTAGAAGCTTCAACCTGCCCATTAGCTTGAGCATAGTAAGGAGAAGAATTCAAGACTTTAATTCCCATACCGATTGCAAACTCATCAAACTCTCCTGAGGTAAACATAGTACCCTGATCGGTAGTGATTGTTTTGGGAATGCCGAACCGGTAAATAATATGCTCCTTTAAAAAATCAGTCATATTGGCCGATGTCACTTTCTTTAAGGGAATAGCCTCAACCCATTTAGTGAAATAATTGGTGGCAACAAGGATAAACTTATGCCCTTTGCTCGATGGTGGATAAATTTGACCGATGAGATCAATACCCAACCCCGAAACGGCCAAGGTTTAATAATATGATTCATGGCCGATGCGGGTGCCATTTGAATATCGCCAAACTTATGACATCCTTGACATCCTTTGAAATATTTAAAGCAATCTTCAAGTATAGTCAGCCAATAATACCCATTCCTTCTAATCATCCACTTCATCTTGAAAGCCGATTGATGTGTTCCACGTGCTGCTTCATGAATCTCACCCATCAAGCTTTTAGATTCATCTTCACTAAAACACTTGAGGAGAACTCCATCTATTGTGCGATAATATAATTCTTCTTCAAGGAGTACATACTTTGTAGCTTGAAACCTGACACGCCTCTCAACTTTCTTAGATGGATCTTTTAAATAATCAATAATTTCTCTTCTCCCATCATCGGCACCGACTGCCGATAATATTTCCAAGATGGGTTGATATCCTGAGGCATGCTGAGCCAACCGATTAGCCTCCTCATTATGTAACCGAGGAATATGCTCTATTCAGAAATCCTTGAATTCTTTCAACAATTGTACACATCTTTCATAATATGCTATCAAAACCTCACTTCAGCATTCATAACTCCCAACCAACTGGTTTATGACAAGCATGGAATCACCAAAAACTTCAACAGCATCAGCATGAACCTCCTTTAATAATTCTAATCCTTTGATCAAAGCTTGGTACTCAGCTTGGTTATTTCTTGACGTGGCAACAATCGGTAAAGAAAACTCATACTTCTTTCCCGAGGAGAAATTAGCACTATACCGATTCCTGCCCCTCGGTCACACGTAGATCCATCAAAGAAGAGCGTCCAAGGAACGATTTCCAAAACATCCACTACACTGCAATTATAACACCCCAGGTGTTTGCCACGAGTTAGACTTTAGGGTTTGAGCTCAAACGTGCCAAGATAAGTGGTGATGATCATGTTAAGGTCAATCCATGAAAGTGAGCCTCAAGTTAAACTTGGATAATGCACCCTTGCTTACATATAGCCTATTTTGAAAATGCAAGCTTGGGTGACATTAATGGAACCTCTTTCATGTGTCCTACATCTATTACTACCTATAGTGATCACTCAAAATGTTTCATGAAGTTTGGAATCAAATGGTCACATGAAACGATAAGTTACATGCTTGCTGGAATGGCCTCATTAAGTGAATAGAACCATGGGTCATCAACCAATCATTGCAACCTTACCCAAATGACTCTAGATGAACTCTACAACAAAAGTCATGAAGGGTTCATGTTGAGCTTGAGCCCGGAAAATGCCTCAATTGCTCTAAAACCTTAAATCAACCTTTATCAAGTTGCTGCATTGACCAAGGTGAAAGTTTGACTTATGTACTAGTTATGAGGTTTGACCTTAAATGAAAGTTGTAGTTTACCTTCTGTAGCACTAACTTTGTTTAATGCTCAAGAGCTAGTTTGGTCCCTAACCTAGTCAAATTGAGCTTACAAGATTCAATGCAGTGCTGTTTTGGAACTCCAGAATTTTGGCCCTCAAGGTGCTCACTTTCGGGTACCCTAGTTGGGAGCCTTGTATCTTCTAAACAATGCTGAATCAGTACAAGGTCCTTTAGTAAAAGATGTAGTATTGTTTGTATGCTACAAACTTTATTAAAGTGCCAAAGTCCGAATCATCTTCTAAGATTGCCAAATATGAGCCACAATATTGAGTCTGCTATAATTTCCAGCACTTCGAATTTCTAAGTCTGGGATTGCAGTTCATCACGTTGGCATCCCGCGTTCTCCTAATTCTTATGAACAACTTGCTTGTGTCCCAAAATAAAAGTTAGAGTACATATTGTGGGCTAGAGCATGCCAAAAGATGACACCAGTTTGACTTCGTTTTGGTCATCAATTTTGAGTTTTGCTAATCATTATCAATTCATTGACACTCATAGATTGGCATCAAATTGTCTACTAATCTATAACTCTAATGGCCATGAACCTTAAACGAAAATTGTTGAGTGGACCGAGTAGAGCAAATTTTGTTTTTGGCCCAATGTTCACATCTACCCGGAAGGAGCCTAAAAACACGTCCCACACTGGCCACATCGTCGGCCGCCAGCTGTTCGACAAAATGCGTCAATTGGAGGAGGCGTGGGCAGCCATGCAGAGCTCGCGCCTCCTCATCTTGCCACGTGCCCCTCCGCGTGTCCACGCTCGCTGATGATGGGGAAAGCCTCGAGCACCCTCTCCGCACTGGCCCACACTCTCTCTACCACTCCCTCGCCTCGCCCTCGCTCGACACCGCGAGAACACAGCCATATCCGCCATGGCCGGCGGGCCGAGCTCAATGCCGTCCGCATTCTCGTGGCTCTGTGCCTTCTCGCTCCCAGCAAGCACCACCATCAGCTTCGCCTCCATCTCATGCACACGGCGCTCGTATTCACTGTCCAATTCCGCTGCCGAAGCGCCGCCGTGCGGGCACCACCGCGGTGGCCGCCACCTGCTTCCGTGGCCAGGCCGCCATGGACCGTCTTCGGCTGAGGTGGGTGGCTCAGCGAGTTCGCAAGACACTCCCGGTGCTTCTCCACCCTTCAGCGGTCGCCACGAAGCCTCCTCCGGCCGAATGGCGAGCTCTGCGACGAGCTCCCCTGTTTCCTTTCCCGTCAGGGACCTCGGGTTACAATATGAAACAACTCAGGGTTCTAGAGGCGAAGCCAAGACTCATATGAATAGTGTTTCTGGGTTATAGCGTGATTCATGGAAAATCCAGGGTCCCCGGTGGAAGATCTGTTTTCCTTTTCTGTTGTTTTTGGAGATTTCATCGATGAACTTTGGAAATGCATAGAAATTCATAGAAAAGTCGTAAAATAGCATGTGTGGACCTTTTGGAATCCTTGTGAAATTCTCTATGCAGTAGATCTATAATATACCATGTTTTAGTTTGAAGTTTTAAAGGTAAAAATAGATTTATGCAGTTAGGTTTCAATTGCTTGCTATCATTGTCTTTTTCATAACCACTGTATTATTGCTCCAATAAATGTACAAATATGGTGACATGCTTTACATATAATATTTGATGTCTGGTAAAAATTGTATGAATTTAGGAATGACAGATCAAGAGTTATAAAAATAACAAATGGCCTGCGTTGCTTTGCTCATATTCTGAGTAGGTCTGCATGTTTATATTGTTTGGCTCAGTTAGGTTGCGAATCATGCCTGGATGAACATATATAAGTTGTAGTACTTTTCAGAATCTTTCCATCAAGCTAAATAGCATAATTTTTGGTCAAGCATATGTTTAGTTATATTAGTTTAAAGTACTATTTCAGTTTTTGTCTAAACCCAGACAGGGATGCATTGTTTGTTATGTAAAACCTTGTTAGTTGTAGATTTAGCTCTAGATGTTTATAACAAAGTTGTTCACGATTTAGTAAGCTTTCTATAAAGTGCATAACCATAATTTATGGGCATATAAAACTCAAGTTATGGCTGTTTAATGTGGCATGATAGATTCTGTCCATGTTTTGAACAGAGATGTCTTCATGGGGATTGATAAATGGTTTATAATTATAAATAAGAATGTGAAAATGGAAAATGTTGGTCCTGTACAATTATATGATATTGTCGTATCAGGTTGATATATAATATGGTCATGTGTTTGAAGAAAATATGATTAGTACATTTATCTTGCTCTCACATGGTTAATTGCAATAGCAAATTGTCTTTTTCATAGATGTTGCTGTGCTTATTCAAATGTAATGAAATTTGTGCAGTAGACTACGGATAGTATGGAGAAGCTACTGTAATTTTTATAGAGTTTACTGTGCAGGTTTGGTATATGTTCTTTAATTTACCTTATTATCCAAATAAATTAAGAAATGCATTAAATAAATTTATTTGGTAATGACCACTATGTTTTCTAGTGTTCTTTAGATATATGCAAACTGTTGGTAACAATGGTTTTGCTCAAATGCATGTTTGAAACATAAGTTAATAATTAATTGTTTGCAATTGTTGTTTCTAGATAGTTTCTGGAACTGTTTGGATTACAATATGTAAATGATGTTTTCTGGGAATCTTGTTATTAATAAAGTTGTAGAAAATTCATTTATCTAGCTGCTGTTAAAATTTGGTAGTATTTGGCCTTGTGGTTTATGAGTTATGTCTGATCAAAGTTTGATTTCAGAAATGGCTGCTCTCTGTTTGTCGTCGACCAGCATAAGTTGAAAAATCATGCTTTGATGTCTAAATATGAAATGCAGATAATTTTTTAAGCTTTCCGCAATGTCTCAATTCATGTCTTTTGAAGTTGTGTAACTCCAGTTATGAATTATTTACTCAGCTGCTGTTAACAGTCCTAAAAATGGTAGATTCCTTGTATTGTTTTGCTTGGTATATTGCTATGTATGACTCATGCTTTGATAATGGCCAGGTTAATACACCTGAGATCTTGTGAAACACGTATGCCATGCCTGATATACTTGGTTACATTCTTTTCTATCTTAGTATGTTGGTTGTGTTAGGTTACTTAAGCAACATGAAACACATATATATGTGTAGAGTAACATGATACTTGTCTGCTTACTGTATATAATGCATTGTCTATTGCACTTCTATGTGTTCATGCACTTGCATCTTGCATCTCATTTAGGTACGCTAGATGAACCACGTGAAGGATGTGATGGTGGACCTATCGGGATGATGGAAGGACTACACAAGTGCTGTCACCTTGGATGTCGTCAAGATGCCGCAAGCTAACTTAACTGACTTGTGTCGGATTCCAGGCAAGTCCCGGAGCATTCTAAGTCTCCTATCCTCTCTTTTTACAAAAGCACAAGAGTATAACTTTATATGATGCATTAGTTGATAGGAGTTGAATGAAACCGTTGGTGCATATATTCCTACCTTGTCCACTATATGAAACTATCTGAACCCTTACTAGTATAAGGAAGACGTTCTATGCTTAGCTCGGTAGAAGCCGGGTGATTTCCTGTCACCTGCGAGAGATTTGTGGATACCTGAACACGGTTGGCTATATTTGCTATCGTGGAAATAACCATGTGATAATAATGAATTTGAGACCAGGCGGGATGACGATAGTGAAGCAACAAGGCATGGAGGTCTTGGGTGTGAATCTATCCCCGTCTGTGTCGTTTAAGGACCGATACGCTGTACGTCCTCGTGTCATGTTGAATGCATGCCTAACACTTAGTTGGCCGGATAAGTCTTTCCGACCGCGAAGCCTACGAGTGCATCTCCGACTGGATACCCCGATCTGGTTAAAGTGCGCACCCCAGTTGGTAGCAAGGATGTGCGGGGAGTCAATGGTGTAAGACAGAGGAATCAGGTTAGAGTCCTGACCCTAGCAGATTGGCGGTCCCTGGGGGTGCGACGCCGTACGGACCCACGAATTGGTTCGGAGTTGTGCTAAAGGTGCTCCGAGCTACCCTCGTGAGGTATGCTTGGGTGAGTGCTAGGAATACCCCTCCAGCTGGATAGGAATCGATTCGAATCACCGTCTCTCCCGGATAGTGAGAACTTGACTCGAGCAGCGGCAACGTAGATACACTAAATGAAACATAATGGTTATGATGATGATGATGATGGCTACATGATATACCAGATATGGTTATTAATGTGATGCTTATTAATCAAGTGGTTGCTATAGAATAGGTGCAAAATCTAGCTATGGTAGCTTAATTGAACTTGATGCTAAAATATTGACTAAAAGGCTGAAAGTAAGGACTCATGATAGTAATGCTCTTTTTGGCAAAGTTATGCAATCCAACCAACTCCAACAAATAGCCTTGCATATCCTTGAGAGTCTTTTATTTCTCTCCTGTCGGGTAAGTCGAGCTGAGTACATTCGAGTACTCAGGGTTTATCCCACCATGTTGCAGGTGAAGTCTTCAACATGCTAAGGATGGTGGCTAACCGTCGGCGAGCTCGGTGATTCTATATAGTATTCTTATCTACATGCTTTTGTCAGAGGATGTCACTTATGCTAGCAATGTATTTGGAACTTATGTTATTCTAATCATTTGAAAGCTATGTTGTTTTCTAATCGATTTGGAAATCCAAACTTATACTATTATTTGTGAACTCTTTTGTAATATTATTTCCGCTTCAAATCTCCATGTATGTGATGTGTATTTGCTTAATCATACGTTCTTGGTGTAAGGTTGATTTACCGAGGTCCTTCGTGACACTCGGCCGACTACCGGGTTTATATAAGTGAGAGTATGGACGTGTCAACGTGTTAAACGGGGACAGTCATACTTAAACTTGTATAAATTGGGCGGTTCTGTCACAGCTGGCATCGGAGCAAGATTAAGTATAATACTATCAGGTACACTGTTTTAAAAACAAACTTTTGGTTTTAAAAATCCTATTTCGACTAAAACTTTAGCTACAGGCAAAACTTGTCAAAACTAATTTACAAAAACTATGCTAGCGATAACCTCCAATTATGCCCAATTAAGGACTACTAGGTGGCTTGATGTAAACTGATACTAACTATGGGGGGGTTTACCTTATTACAACTTTTACTTTCATCGTCCATACGGTGTGCAATAGTATGGATGCCACTTACTTAAGTGGTAATGAATGGATCATATACCTCTACGTCACGGTAAGCAATATTTTCCTTTCGTCGTCCATACGGTGTGAAATTGTATGGATGCCACTTGCTTAAGTGGTAATGCATGAATCTATATGCCTCGACGCCCAAGGTAAGAATGTGAGTTGTGAGAGCATGACCATCCATCCACGGTCTAGGGGAGAGTTAGATGTGGTTACCGGAATATTTACATGTTACACACATGTCTATATGAAGGAACTTAATTGTGGGTTAGTTGGTATGACCATGTATACATGTCGCTGTGTATACATGGGCGTGCTTCACATGGGTAGTATGCTGCAATATATGTTCGGGAATATATATTGGAGTATAGCTTTCAACCTAGAGATCAGACGTTCATTTCTGCACATGTATTATTGATGGGTTGGGCTAAAATGAAATTCTTCTGCAGGTACACTAACCACGAATGCATAGGTTGAACGTAGTTGACGACTAGCTATATGTCGAGAGAGTACGTGTTATGCCAGTGACATAGAACGTGATTGCCACCTTAGGCTGGCAATATTGTGAGGACGAATAAGACAAAGCATGCATCATCATGATTGTTGCATTATGCATAACTATTCTTCTCTCATCCTTGTCCTAATTGCTGACGGTCCTTAAGTACTAAATATAATCATCAAATAAATAAAGAAAAGGATCCAAATGCAACCAACACCCAGACATAGGGTTTTATCTGACAGAATTCTACGAGTTTTGGTGTTTGTCTATTTCTGGAGGGGGTTATTAGGAAATATGGAGTAAAGGCCCACATGTCGGGTTTACATACAGATATGAACGTGCGGGAAGGCGAGAACGAACGGGAAGGCGATCGGGCCTAGGGGCAGGGCGCCCGCCCTCCCCCCTTGGGCGCCCGCCCTGTCCCAGAGTCCAATAGGGACTCGCTTCGGGGATTACGCTCCACCGACCTAAAGGATCAAGGATAAACATTCAATCAATGTCGATTTGATCCGACAGCCCAGATTCACTTGAGGGGACTATATAAGCAGACCCCCTGGCCTCTAGAGGAGGCACCCCTTGATCCCTATTCATTATTCATAGACAGAGCAAAAGCTAGGGTTTCGAGATGAGAGCTCTCCTCTCTTCTCTAAACTAGAGTAGATCTAGATAGTAGCGAGGTGGAGAGCGAGGGAGGATTGGAGGAGAGGCCGGCCTGTCGGTTCTTCCTCCGGTTGTACTTCGCCATGATCAAGCTCTAATCAAGCTTGCTCATGGGATGACTCTGGTAATCTACTTCTATTTCATTATGCAATTACTATCCATGTATGTTATAGTTCACAACTCTTTTGAGTACTTTAATCAATAGGACGCTATAGGTGAGAGTTGTAGTATAGGTGTAAGCATGGTGCTTAGACCTAGATTACTTGTGGATATCCCCTTCTAGCCGGATCGTGTAGTAGGCCACGTAGGTGACAGTTACGTTGGTCCCCTGTAGTGCACCTCCTGTTAGCAGGACTGGTAGGGTGTATCGGCCTATGGATTAGCATCCTTTGTGGTGTATTCATATCACGTGGTTCGTCCCAGACATAGACATACCCCTTTGAAGTAGAGAATCCATAGTTATCCTCTCTATTCTCCTACCATCGCCCATATACTAGATTGCTCTACTCTCTATTCCCATATTATCACCCATTGTTATCTTACCTTTAATATTGTTCTTATTCAATTCTACCATCTTTCCTATTTACACCTATCTATCTATCTAGGTTAAGTTAGAGCGCAGATCAGTTCTCCCGTTTCCCTGTGGATACGATAAAACCTTTAACCAGGTAAAAGCTACAACGGTATCCGTGCGCTTGCGGATTTATCTGTGTGCGTATAAATACCATAGCACACTCCAGGGCCATGCTGGGGATGACAACCTAGTATTCAAGTGGTGTTAGCAAGTGTCAACACCCACATTGTGCCTTATCCTCACTTCAGTTCGGACTTCATGGAATCTCCTATCAATGAAGTGGCTGCCCCCATCACTAATAACCAACCTTGGGGTGCAAAATCTTGGGAAGATGGTCTCCTAGAACATCTTTTTGGCATGTTTTGAGTCAACTGCTCTGCAAGGCAGTGTTTCAACCCATTTGGACATGTAGTACACTGCCACCAAGATTTACTCGTAGCCTTGACATGGCGAGAATGGACCCATGTAGTCTATACCCCATGTTGACGGTCCTTAAGTACCAAATATAATCATCAAATAAATAAAGAAAAGGATCCAAATGCAACCAACACCCAGACTTAGGGTTTTATCTAACAGAATTCCACGAGTTTTGGTGTTTGTCTATTTCTGCAGGGGGTTATCAGGAAATATGGAGGAAAGGCACACATGTCGGGTTTACATAGAGATATTAACGTGCCGCGCAATTTTCTATCATCTAGAAGACTCCAGAAGCCATGGGAACGAACGGGAAGCCGAGCGGGCTCACGGAGAGGGCGCCCGCCCTACTCCTTAGGGCGCCCGCCCTACTTTTTCCACCAATCGTGTTCTACTTCGCGGATCATGCTCCACCGACCTAAAGGATCAAGGAAAACCGTGCGATCAATGTCGGTTTGATCCGACGGCCCAGATTCACTTGAGGGGATTATATAAGCAGACCCCATGGCCCCTAGAGGAGACAACCCCTTGATCCTTATTCATTATTTATAGACAGAGCAAAGGCTAGGGTTTGGAGATGAGAGCACTCCTCTCTTCTCTAAACTAGAGTAGATCTAGATAGTAGCGAGATGGAGAGCGAGGGAGGATTGGAGGAGAGGCCGGCCTATCGGTTCTTCCTCCGGTTGTACTTCGCCATGATCAAGCTCTAATCAAGCTTGCTCATGGGATGACTCTGGTAATCTACTTCTATTTCATTATGCAATTACTATCCATGTATGTTTTGGTTCACAACTCTTTTGACTACTTTAATCTATAGGACACTATATGTGAGAGTTGTAGTATAGGTGTAAGCATGGTGCTTAGACCTAGATTACTTGTGGATATCCCCTGTCTAGCCGGATCGTGTGGTAGGCCGCGTAGGTGACAGTTACGTTGGTCCCCATTAGTCCACCTCTAGTTAGCAAGACTGGTAGGGTTTATCGGCCTATGGATAAGCATCCTTTGTGGTGTATTCTTATCACGTGGTTCGTCCCAGACTTAGATATACCCCTTTGAAGTAGAGAAACCATAGTTATCCTCTTTATTCTCCTACCATCGCCCATATACTAGATTGCTCTGCTCTCTATTCCCATATTATCACCCATTGTTATCTTACCTTTAATATTATTCTTACTCAATTCTACCATCTTTCCTATTTACACCTACCTATCTATCTAGATTAAGTTAGAGTGTAGATCAGCTCTTCGGTTTCCCTATAGATACGATAAAACCTTTAACCGGGTAAAAGCTACAACGATATCTATACGCTTACGGATTTATCTGTGTGCGTATAAATACCATAGTACACTCTAGTGCCATGCTGGGGGTGACAACCTAGTATTCAAGTGGTGTTAGCAAGTGTCAACAAGCTTTTTGGCGCCGTTGCCGGGGAGACGGTTGCTGAGTTGACTACGAACTAGCTTAATCATTTTCTAAAAAATAAATATATATATATATATATATATATATATCCTTTTATCCTTTGGCTCATCTATGCTATTCTTTCTTTTTATCTAATCCTTGATTTCTGGTCTATCATGAATGCAAACATGTCTATTTATCAGTTTCATAGACCTACGGGTACACATCATGAACCACCAAAATCTTCAAAGCCTATCATAGCATCTAGTTTTGAGATAGACCCTGAATACATAGAATTTGTTCAAAAACAACCTTTCTCAGGAGAAGGTGAAGAAAACTCATACACACACCTAAGAGAGTTTTATCGAGTCTGTGACCTCCTTCGCATAGAAGGCATGTCTGATGAGACCCTTAAATGGAAGCTCTTTCCGTTCTCTTTAACAGGAAAAGCTAGACATTGGTATGAACTCAAAGTAGGGAGTGTTCATGGAGATTGGAAGGAGTTATATAATAGTTTTCTTTTTAAATATTTTCCAATCTCCAAAGTGGCGGAACTTCGGCGTGAGATTATTTCTTTTAGACAACTGGAAGAAGAATCTCTTGGCAAATCATGGGACCGCTTTATTAACCTTACTCTCACTGGCCCAAAGCTTTCTATTCTTGAAGAAGTTCTTCTAATTCATTTTTTTGAGGGCCTTAGTGGGGAAAATAAGCAAACCTTGAATACAGCCTCTAGAGGTTCCTTCTATCACCAACCTGCTAGTGAAGCTAGGGATTTCATTGATTCATTAAGTGGAAAGTTTCCTAGCATTTATATCCCTGAGAAAGAAAAAGAACCAGTTCCTAGACAAGAAGAAGAAGTTTCGATAGCCAGATCACAACCACTTCAATCCCAAACTTTAGCTATCGATCCTAAACCCCAAAATTCTCCAAGGGAGGAAAGAATTCCGACCTTAAATCTTTCAGATACTGATGGTTTAGACTTCTGGTTCCATAAGAGACTTTCAAGCATAGATAATTCAAATCCTTGCAATGATGGTTCTCTTAGAGAATGTCCTGGTTCCTGTTATGAAGAAGTCGAGGATGACATATCGAGTGAAGGAGAGCTAAGCCATATAGAAAATTCTATCTGCTCCCCTTCCATGTTCACAAGTTCTAAATCTATCCTTGACCTTAGAGATCCCTCTTATCCCTCTCCTTTCTAGTCTCATGATGATCCAAGCAATCCATCAAGACGATCAAACCATAGGAGTCATAAAGACCATGAGGATGACATGTCAAGTAATGTCATAGAAGGAGAGCTAAGCCATATAGAAAATTCTAACACCTCCCCTTTCCTGATCACAAGTTCTAAATGGCTAGAATGTGTAGAATGGATGGATAAGAAAGAAGCCTTAATGGATTCTGACTTTGGCTCAATTTCAAATGGTGAGTTCTTGACTCCCTTTGAAGATGAGATTCATCCAACTACAGAAGAGGACACAGGTGAGACCAATCCAGGAGAAACTCCGAACATTCAGATTGGAGACGAAGATAACATTAATAGGCATGGAATATATTTCATTGCCACTTCGTTTACTCCATGGTCAAATGCAACATCTTCCCAATCTATTGGTCTCTCCAACATCACCACATTTGAGATCTCCAACCCCCTCTTCCTTTCTATTTATAAAAACTTTAAAAGGACGGTTGTCGATACATATGTCTATAATAAGTATTGCAGATCTCATTGAGTTGATCATGATATAGGTCAGCGTTGGAAGGGAAACCACTTCGCCGACATAAATTGATGGTTTCCCAAAGACAAGTTAGTGTCCTAAAATAAGCACTAATCAGATCGTAACATGAGCTTTTAATTATTTACAATATTACCTTGTGTATTGAGCATGTAAGAATAATTGTAAAAATATTCCTTCGGGTATTCCTGTCACTAACCTTTCCAAGATTGGAGTAAGAAGATTGGATGAATGACAAGCACAAGGTATGTCCAAGCAATCATCATTCAACATTGAATTAAATCCAATCATGAATTTTGCAAAATTCAAGCTTGGGGGAGTACTTTACATAAAAACATCCTTTGCCATGTTGCTATGTTGGTTGTCCCTACCTTTGAGACATGCTCAATTTGTTAAATACTAATCACACTACTTCATCTCCACTTGAGTAGATCTCTATAAATGCTCTCATGCTACATTTATTTGCTTTAGTATATGTCTAGGTTTGGAGTAGTTTCATTTATCTCTTAATTAAGCATGGTGCTTAGTTTAGGAATGATGATCTTACTTCCAAGGGATTTTAAATTAAGCATGGTGCTTAGGTTAAAATGCCCTCCTAAATCAAATTAGACATGGTGTCTAGGTTGATTTTTGAGCCGATAGTATGCTATAGTAGATATTGGATATTCTATTGGACTAACCCCTGTAGGAGAACTCTCAATATCGACCTGGGAAGTCCTGAGATAAACTCACATTGGAGACAAAGAGAGAGACACATCAAGTTTAACAATTTACACAAGGAAGACGTAGCTCATAAGAGATATGTTGACGGTCCTTAAGTACCAAATATAATCATCAAATAAATAAAGAAAAGGATCCAAATGCAACCAACACCCAGACTTAGGGTTTTATCTGACAGAATTCCACGAGTTTTGGTGTTTGTCTATTTCTGCAGGGGGTTATCAGGAAATATGGAAGAAAGGACCACACGTCGGGTTTACATAGAGATATTAATGTATCGTGCAATTTTCTATCATCTAGAAGACTCCAGAAGCCACGAGAACAAACGGGAAGGTGATCAGGCCCGGGGGCAGGGCGCCCGCCCTCCCCCCTTGGGCGCCCGCCCTACTATTGAGACTAATCAGGTCCCGTCTTGCGGATTACGCTCCACCGACCTAAAGGATCAAGGATAACCGTTCAATCAATGTTGGTTTGATCCGACGGCCTGGCCCATGGAGGAGAACAAGTTCATTATAAGCAGACCCCCTGGCCCAAGGAGGAGAACAAGTTCATGATAGAGTTGAGAGGTGCCCTCGAAGGATAACCTTTCCTCCACATAGACTTAGGGCTTAGCATCCAATGTGAGAGTAGAATTAGTTCTTCTAAGTTCTACTAGATTGAGAGAGATAGAGTGGAGGTGTAGATCGGAGGAAGCCCGGCCTGTCGGTGTCTACTCCGAGGTTGTACCTGCGAGATCAGGTCTCCTAACCTGAGGCTTGCTCCTAGGATTCTTCAGTATTTCGACTTCTAAATTCTAGTAAGTTCTTGTTCTTATTGTTCTTTGGTTTATGAGTTTACTTTAATCTCTCCCGGTTGAGTTTAGAGTAATCGTTGCTAGCGTAAACGTGGTGTTTGGGCTAGGGTACCCATAGATATCCCCTGACTAGCTAGACCGTGGTAATAGCGAGGAACTTGACATTTCCGAGTTACCTTTGCAGCCCACATCTCATTAGTAGGATGGGTAGGGTTTATAGGTGTGGGTCGAACATCCTCTGTGGTGTCTAGATTCCGTGAGCCTCCCCAGTAGAAGAGTAGATCATCCTTACCAAGGTTAGAACGAGACTACGATCATAGTCTTCTCTATACATCGCTCACATCGAATCACATTCTTTGTAGCCTAAAGGGTAGTAGCAATAGATTTGGTTAGTCACATGCACGCTTTCTCCTAGTGGTAAAAATACAAATACAATACTCCGGATAACCTCCCGGATGAAGTGCTCACCGATATCCGTGCGCTTGCGGAACATTTCCTGATGGCATTACCAAATATCAACAAGCATTTCTAGCGCTGTTGCCAGGGAGAAAGACGGTTTGCTGAGATAACTTTAAGTCTTGCTATTATCTTGTATTATACTTTTATACTTTTATTCTTTTATTTTTCTATTTTTTCCTTGTTTATGGATAACTCAACTTCCACACCTATTATTGAATTTTTTGCACCTTCAGAGACCAGCCATAGACCATGGGAGTCAACAAGTCCTTTCTTTGCCCCTAATTATGATCTGTGTCCAGAGTTGATTGCAATAGGTCAAAACCAACCTTTTTCTATAGCCAAGGTCCTATCTTTTAATCAAGAAGATAATGAACTTTTAGCTACACCTAGGGAATCTTTTAATCTTTCTATAAATTCTAGTTTAAACCTAGCCCTACAAGACCATGTTTTTTCTAGATATTTTCACATTGGTCTTAATCATATAACCTTTGGTAGAGTTTTTCTTTCTTTATCTGTTAGTAAAGCAAGGTATGTCTTCATTCGTGGACATCCTTCTTGCACTAGTCTTCATAAAAAAATCCTAGAGATAGAGAAGAAATCATCTCCCAGACAAGGAAAGGAAGTTTCAATAGCCGATTTCCAAACATTTCAATCCCATGATTAGGCTATCCAACCCATCCTTGAGCTTAATAATTTCTACTATGCTCTTTCTCTTGAATCTCCCGATGATCCTATGAATTTCTCTAGACATCCCATGCATAAGAGTCACCAAGACCATAAGGAGGATCGAGAAGAGCAACATCAATGGCTAGAGGGCATTAAAAATCCATGTGCTATCACCATTGAATGGATGGACAAGGAAGAAGCCTTAATGGATTCTGACTTTGGCTCAATTTCAAATGGTGAGTTCTTAACTCCCTTTGAAGATGAGATTCATCCAACTACAGAAGAGGACATAGGCGAGACCAGTCTAGGAGAAACTTCGAACATTCAGATTGGAGACGAAGATAACATTAATGAGCATGGAATTTAATTCATAGCCACTTCGTTTACTCCATGCTCATATGCAACATCTTCCCAATCTATTGGTCTCTCCAACATCACCACATTTGAGATCTCCAACCCCCTCTTCCTTTCTATTTATAAAAACTTTAAAAGGATGGTTGTCGATGCATATGTCTATAATAAATATTGCAGATCTCGTTGAGTTGATCTTGATATAGGTCAGCGTTGGAGGGGAAACCACTTCGCCGACATAAATTGACGGTTTCCCAAGGACAAGCTTAGTGTCCTAAAATAAGCACTGATCAGATCGTGACATGAGCTGTTAATTATTTGCAACATTACCTTGTGTATTGAGCATATAAGGATAATTGTAAAAATATTCCTTCGGGTATTCTT
Organism: Sorghum bicolor; assembly: GCF_000003195.3. NCBI lineage: Eukaryota > Viridiplantae > Streptophyta > Magnoliopsida > Poales > Poaceae > Sorghum > Sorghum bicolor. The sequence continues at coordinate 26,167,432 of NC_012875.2, forward strand.
GTCACTAACTTTTCCAGGATTGGAGCAAGAAGATCGGATGGATGACAAGCACAAGGAAAACTTTCAATATCAACCTGGGAAGTCTTGAGATACAAACTCACATTGGAGATAAAGGAGACACATGAAGTTTAACAATTTGCACAAGGAAGACATAGCTCATTCATCATAGAGAGATGATCCATGGAACGAGACGAAGAATGCCACAAACACGATGCACAACTGCTAAGAAAGGAAAGCTTCCACAAGGTAATATTGTACCATCACTCTTCAAGTAAGGTAACAACTTAAGGTACTTGACTATCACTTTTAAAAGTTTCTCCTTGGTTCTGGTGTTCACGTAAAAAAAAGAGACAAACACGTATGATTTGTAACTCCAAATTAACGAACCCAACTGATTCAACATGTTTAGTCCTTTAATCTTTGTTCCTAGTACTACCTCCATGATCCTACACTCCTAATCATATAAGCTAAAATGTTGCACATTCAATATTTGGAAGATATAAGCAAAACATAAATATGGATAGATTATTTTTCCATTAGGTTAAGCAATCTGATCTGACAAATGTTTTAAATGCTACACTCTTGATCTTATTATCCATCAACTTTGTCTTGCTCACTATGCTTAAGGTTAGAGAAGAACAAATACACTTTTGGTTCTGTTGGTGTTTTTCACCAACAGGGCCCATGCACTTGATCTCTGCCTTGTCTCTATGAGTAGGTACACTTCGAGCAAAACCTGAAGGAGTTTTACAACTCTAGATTCTTCCAAGTGAAGGACCTAGATCTACGAGCACAAACACACTAGAGATACTGGACACTCAGGTAATCACTGCCTTGAGATGCTTGAGGACGTAAATTACATCAACAACAACAACTACTACTACAACCATCCTCAACAAAATCAAGGTTGGAATCAACAGAGACCTAACTACTCAGCTTGCACATCGGACACTCAGTTTCCCAAAGGAAATATTGAAGAACCTCTGCGTCCGAGTTGGTACCTTGTACGCTCCAGCAGACTTCATGGTGATAGAGACTGGTACTGATGAGAGGGCACCCATCATCCTAGGGAGGTCATTCTTGAACACCTCGAGAGCTATCATCTACGCTAGTGCTGCCAAGATCAGTTTCTACATCAAGGGGAAGAAGGAGATTTTCCTTCAAGAACAAGACTACATAAATTTTAGAGCAATCCCAACATGAACCAAGGAAGAGGACCAACAGGAGGAACAGGAACAAGCAAATGTGGACCGAGTCAGCTAAGATGGTCACTGCAGCTCAAGGAAGTCAAGATCGTCGACTTAAGTCACCGTTCCTGACAAAAAAGGATGACCCAAGTTATTGATATGGGAGAAGACAAATACGATCCGCCCATCATCCTTGGGAGACCGTTCCTCAGTACCAATAAAGAAATCATCTACATTGGAACCGAAGATGTCCACATGCACTTCCCCTCTGAGAAGGTACGCCACTATTTTATTGACCTTAACTATATAGTTGAAGACTCTAAGCAGGTCAGGACAAGAAGAAGACGACGCAACCACAACAAGAGGAGGACGGATGGGCAGACTACGAAGGAGAAGTAGTAAGCTCTGAAGACATACAGCTTGAACAGAACTGTCCTGAGGAGACCGTAGCACCGAGTCAGGTATGGAGAGAGAAGATAGTTATACACGAAGAGGAGGCGCCGCCGGAACCACCGACTACGCCATCCAGCGAATCCCAGGACGACTGAGAAAATGAAGAGTCCCGTTCGGAAGACTTAAAAACACCGAACGCCTCGCCAAGAGGTAAACTTGGTAGTTATCCTTTTCCCTTCAATTATTTGAAATAGTTTGCTTAGTTAATCAGGTTCATATCATCTCGAAAAGAAAATAAAAATGTTAAAAATAGTAAGCCCCATGTGAATATGCTCATGGCGTAAAACCCATAAGTACATTCACTGTGGTGGCGTAAAAATAAAATAAATATATTCCTGTCCTATAAAAATAAAAATATAAAAATAAATTTATGATCCTACGAAAGAGAGTAACATTTATTGAGGAGGCTCAACATGATAAAGGCTAGATATTTATGCTAACACTTAACCAGTTCCACAAAGCTTTGTTGTCTATTTGAGCTCCACAGAATTCAAGGATCAAAGAACGAGCAGATAGAGGACATCCTAATCGCTATCAGGGTGCTGCCGACATTCAAATACACCTCCGCCACCTGCTAGCTACATCAGAGGAAATTACGTCAAAATCTAGCTTGGGGGAGAGCACCCCCATTTATCCAGCTAAGTGTTTCTACTCGCGTTTATACTTTACTCAAATAATAAAAAGATGCATAATCATGAAAACCCAAATAAAATTTTTTGTGCTTATATATATCTTTGCTTAGTTTGCTAAATAAATAAATAAAGTGTCTAGGCCAAACTAAAACTAAATGATAAACTCTTGCATGGATATGATAAATAGTTGCTCTGCCATGTACCTAGTTTTCAAGTTTGAGCTCTCTCTCTCAAGTTTAGGCATAACTGTTATAATTTAAACCTGCTCTAAACCTGAACTCGTGGGAAGAGTACTTGATCTAAAGTCTATGTCGTTAACGGATACGATATGGGAAGGTTGAGCTGCTGTTTATCTGTTCCTAGAGATGCTAGAATTCTGGAGAATTTTTATCTTTGAAAATCTTTAAAATAACACATGATGAGTTCCTGTATGATAAGAGTTTAAATTCCTACCATAGTTATATATACATGCTTGCTAGACTTCGAGCCACACATTTACTTTTTACTCCTTATGAGCATTGAGTGTGGTCAAGCTGTGTAGACCCTTAGGAGCTTGTCATGCGGTTAAAATCAAGATTCACTTGCATGTTCACTCATACATGCTACTTCTACTCCGGAAGTACGCATCCACATAGATCCACTCATTTCCATCTCCAGAGCCACCCAAAAGTATTCTACTCCTAATCCGGGAGAGAATAGCCAAAAACATTCTCCTATTTCTGTTTTTCCCTATGAAATAAATGCTCGAGTTATCTTGGTTACTATCACTTGCTATATTATTTCAGGAGATGAGTGCTCTAGTAAAAAAAGGGTGAATACGAGGAAATAAAAAGGGGCAAGTGCCCGGAACCTCGAAGGAAAGAAAAAGTGAGACGAGAGGTAAAAATGGACAAGTGTCCGACAGTAGAATTAGGTGTACAAGATACCCACCTGAGAGAAAAAAAAAGAAAATAGAGAGCATCTCATTCTCCTCAAAAAGCTTCAAAGTGCAAGAAAGGTATGTATCTCTTTAAAAGAGCAAAAGAAGAATTAGACTTTCACCATTGTTATCACCATCATCACCATACACCATTCACTCGCCACACATGCACATCTTGATTTGACTTATTGACTTGTTTGTCTGGATCCATGGTTTGACTATGCAATAAATGTCTTGTAAGTATGTATTAGCTGTCTCCCACCTATGAGCTCCAGATATCAAAACCTTATTAGAGTAGGATGAGAGAGAAGGCAATATCACTATGCCTCATACCAAAAATATCACATACTTTGAGAGAAGGCATATACCATTACTGCCTTGGAAAGGATCCAGAAATACCACAAAAGAGAGATTTGAGAGATTCATACAAGGAATCTCTGAGTTTTATTTGAAAATCTACAAAAACTCCAGAGCTTTAGCTGATCAAAGAACAAGAGACAAGGCGCTTGACTTGACCGTTCTATCTTTTAACTGCTCGAGACACAAGTGACGGTTGCAAGCCCCATGGAGTTAGGTAAAATGAGTAAGTTTTAAGTCTTAACAGTTTACTCTAACTCAGAGATGAGATCTTCCTTGAATGCATGTGTACTTTTAAGGCACGAAACCATTGTTTGCTCAAGGATGAGCAAGAGGTAAGCTTGGGGGAGTTTGTTGACGGTCCTTAAGTACCAAATATAGTCATCAAATAAATAAAGAAAAGGATCCAAATGCAACCAACACCCAGACATAGGGTTTTATCTGACAGAATTCCACAAGTTTTGGTGTTTGTCTATTTCTGCAGGGGGTTATCAGGAAATATGGAAGAAAGGCCCACACGATGGGTTTACATAGAGATATTAATGTACCGCGCAATTTTCTATCATCTAGAAGACTCCAGAAGCCACGAGAACGAACGAGAAGGTGATCGGGCCCGGGGACAGGGCGCCCGCCATCCCCCCTTGGGCGCCCGCCCTATTGGAGACACCAATCAGGTCCCGTCTCACGGATTATGCTCCACCGACCTAAAGGATCAAGGATAACCGTTCAATCAATGTCGGTTTGATCCTACGGCCCACGTTCACCTGAGGGGACTATATAAGCAGACCCCCTGACCCCTGGAGGAGAACAAGTTCATTTATAGAGTTGAGAGGTGCCCTCGAAGGATAACCTTTCGTCTGCATATACTTAGGGCTTAGCATCCAATGTGAGAGTAGAATTAGTTCTTCTAAGTTCTACTAGATTGAGAGAGATAGAGTGGAGGTGTAGATCGGAGGAAGCCCGGCCTGTCGGTGTCTACCTGCGGGATCAAGTGTCCTAACCCGAGGCTTGCTCCTAGGATTCTTCAGTATTTCAACTTCTAAATTCTAGTAAGTTTTTGTTCTTATTGTTCTTTGGTTTATGAGTTTACTTTAATCTCTTCCAGTTGAGTTTAGAGTAATCATTGCTAGCGTAAACGTGGTGTTTGGGCTAGGGTAATCATAGATATCCCCTAACTAGCTGGACCGTGGTAGTAGCGAGGAACGTGACATTTCCGAGGTACCTTTGCAGCCCACATCTCATTAGCAGGATGGGTACGGTTTATAGGTGTGGGTCGAACATCCTCTGTGGTGTCTAGATTCTGTGAGCCTCCCTAATAGAACAGTAGATCATCCTTACCAAGGTTAGAACGAGACTACGGTCGTAGTCTTCTCTATACATCGCTCACATCGAATCACATTCTTTGTAGCCTAATGGGTAGTAGCAATAGTTTTGGTTAGTCAGATGCACGCTTTCTCCTAGTGGTAAGAATACAAATACGATACTCTGGATAACCTCTTGGGTGATGTGCTCACCGATATCCGTGCACTTGCGGATCATTTCCTGATGGCGTTACCAAATATCAACAAGATGATCCATGGAGGGTGCCACAAACACGATGCACAACCGCTAAGAAAGGAAAGCTTCCACAAGGTGATACTGTACCATCACTCTTCAAGTAAGGTAACATCTTAAGGTACTTGACTATCACTTTTATAAGCTTCTCCTTGGCTCTATCGTTCACATGAATAAAAGAGACAAACATGTATGATTTACAACTCTAGATTAACCAACCCAATCGATTCAACATGTTTAGTCCTTCCACCTTTGTGATCCCACACTCCTAATCATATTAGCTAAAATGCTGCACACTCAATCTTTGGAAGATATATATAAAAAAAACATAAATATAGATAGATTATCTTTCTATTAGGTTGAGCGATCTGATCTGACAAATGTTTTAAATACTACACTCATGATCTTATCACCCATCAACTTTGTCTTGCTCCCTATGCTTGAGGATAGAGAAGAATAGACATACTTTTGGTTCTGTTGGTGTTTTCCACCAACAGAACCCATGCACTTGATCTCTGCCTTGTCTCTAAGAGTAGGTACACTTTGAGCAAAACATGGAGGAGTTTTACAACTCCCAGACTCCACCAAGTGAAGGACCTAGATCTATAAGCACAAACACACTGAGCAAGATACTGCCAACGCCGCACTTCAAACTGCTGGGCAAACAAAGAACATGGGTGACACCGTATCAAGAGGTGCAGACGTCAAGGTTCACACCTGAATCAAATGACACACCTGAAGGATGAACACGGTGAGAAGTCTTGTTCAGAAGACTTAAAACTTTGAACCCTCGCCGAAAGGTAAAATTGGTAGTTATCCATATTTATCCTTTCTGCATTCCCTTTTCCCTTAAATTGTTTACTTTCTTTAAAATGATTTGTTAGTTAATCATGCTATCTTGAAAAGAAAATAAAAATGTTAAAAATAGTAAGCCCCATGTGAGTATGCTCGTGGCATAAAACCCATAAGTACATTAACTGTGGTGGTGTAAAAATAAAAATATTCCTATCCTATAAAAATGAAAATATAAAAATGAATTTATGATCCTACAAAAAAGAGTAATATTTATTAGAGGAAGCTCAACATGATAAAGGCAAAGAGATTTTTATGCTAACACTTAACCAGTTCCACAAAGCTTTGTTGTCTATTTGAGCTCCATAGAATTCAAGGATCAAAGAAGACTAGCAGACGGAGGACATCCTAATCGCTATCAGGGTACTGCCGACATTCAAATACACCTCCGCCACCTGCTAGCTACATTAGAAGAAATTATGTCAAAATCCAGCTTGGGGGAGAGCACCCCCATTTATGCAGCTAAGTGTTTCTACTCATGTTTATACTTTACTAAAATAATAAAAAGATACATAATTATAAAAATCTAAATAAAGATTTTGTGCTGATATAAATATCTTTGCTTAGTTTAATAAATAAATAAATAAATAAATAAATAAAGTTTGCTATGAACCCTTATGATAAGCTCTCACATAGAAATGATGAATAGTTGCTCTGCCTAGTTCTCAAAATTGAAATCTCTCTCAAGTTTAGGCTTGACTGTTATGAATTAAGATTTGCTCTAAACCTGAACTTATGGGAAGAGTACTTGATCTAAAGTCTAAGTCGTTAACGGATATGATATGGGAAGGTTGAGCTGTTGTTTATCTATTCCTAGAGATGCTAGAATTATGGAGAATTTTATCTTTGAAAATCTTTAAAATGTTGCATGATGAGTTCCTGTATGATGAGAGTTTAAAATCCTACCAGAGCCATATATACATGCTTATTAGACTATGAACCATACATTTACTTTTTACTGCTTATGAGCATTGAGTGTGGTCAAGCTGTGTAGAACCTTAGGAGCTTGTCATGCGGTTAAAATCAAGATCCACTTTCACTTTCACTCATACATGCTGCTTCTACTCCGGAAGTACGCATCCACATACATCCACTCATTTCCATCTCCAGATTTACCCAAAATTATTCTACTCCAATCCAGGAGAGAATAGCCAAAAACATTATTCTATCCCTGTTATTCCCCGTGAAATAAATGCTCGAGATATTTTGATTACTACCACTTGCTACATTATTCCAGGAGGGTGAGTGCTCTGAAAAAAAAGTGAATACGAGGAAATAAAAAGGGGCAAGTGCCCGAAACCTCGAAGAAAAGAAAAAGTGAGACGAGAGGTAAAAATGGACAAGTGTCCAATAGAAGAATTAGGGGTACAAGATACCCACCTGAGAGAAAAGAAAAAAAGAAAATATAGAGCATCTCATTCCCCTCAAAAAGCTTCAAAGTGCAAGAAAGGTATGTATCCCCTCAAAAGAGCAAAAGTAGAATTAGACTTTCACCATTGTTTTCACTATTATCACCATCATCACCATACACCATTCATTCGCCACACATGCACATCTTGATTTGACTTATTGACTTGTTTCTCTGGATCCATGGTTTGACTATACAATAAATGTCTTGTCAGTATGTATTAGCTGTCTCCCACCTATGAGCTCCAGATATCAAAACCTTATTAGAGTAGGGTGAGAGTGAAGGCAATGTCACTATGCCTCATACCAAAAATGCCACATACTTTGAGAGAAGGCATATATCATCACTGCCTTGGTGAGGATCCAGAAATACCACAAAAGAGAGAATTGAGAGAGTCATACAAGGAATCTCTGAGTTTTATTTTGAAAATCTACAAAAACTCCAGAGATATAGTTGATCAAAGAACAAGAAACATGGCGCTTGACTTGACCGTTCTATCTTTTAACTGCTCAATACACAAGTGACGGTTCCAAGCCCCATGGTCGAAGGAAAAATGAGTAAGTTTAAATCTTAACAGTTTACCCTAACCCAGAGATGAGATCTTGTTTGAACGCATGTGTACCTTTAAGGCATAAAACCACTGCAGAAACTCTTGAGTCCGTCCTTGCTCAGGGACGAGCAAGAGGTAAGCTTGGGGGAGTTCTTGACGGTGCTTAAGTACCAAATATAATCATCAAATAAATAAAGAAAAGGATCCAAAAGCAACCAACCCAGACTTAGGGTTTTATCTGACAGAATTCCATGAGTTTTGGTGTTTGTCTATTTTTGAATGGGGTTATCAGGAAATATGGAGGAAAGGCCCACATGTCAGATTTACATAGAGATATTAACGTGCTGCGCAATTTTCTATCATCTAGAAGACTCCAGAAGCCACGGGAACGAACAGGAAGCCGCGCGGGCTCAGGGACAGGGCGCCCGCCCTACTCCTTAGGGCGCCCGCCCTACTTTTTCGACCAATCATGTTCTACTTCGCAGATCATGCTCCACCGACCTAAAGGATCAAGGAAAACCATGCGATCAATGTCGGTTTGATCCGACGGCCCAAATTCACTTGAGGGGACTATATAAGCAGACCCCCTGGCCCCTGGAGGAGACAACCCCTTGATCTCTATTCATTATTCATAGGCAGAGCAAAAGCTAGAGTTTAGAGATGAGAGCTCTCTTCTCTTCTCTAAACTAGAGTAGATCTAGATAGTAGCGAGATGGAGAGCGAGGGAGGATTGGAGGAGAGGCCGGCCTGTCGGTTCTTCCTCCGGTTGTACTTCGCCGTGATCAAGCTCTAATGAAGCTTGCTCATGGGATGACTCTGGTAATATACTTCTATTTCATCATGCAATTACTATCCATGTATGTTCTGGTTCACAACTCTTTTGAGTACTTTAATCTATAGGACGCTATAGGTGAGAGTTGTAGTATAGGTGTAAGCGTGGTGCTTAGACGTAGATTACTTGTGGATATCCCCTGTCTAGCCGGATCGTGTGGTAGGCCGCGTAGGTGATAGTTACGTTGGTCCCCTGTAATCCACCTCGTGTTAGGAGGACTGGTAGGGTCTATCGACCTATGGATAAGCATCCTTTGTGGTGTATTCTTATCACGTGGTTCGTCCCAGACTTAGACATACCCCTTTTGAAGTAGAGAAACTATAGTTATCCTCTTTATTCTCCTACCATCGCCCATATACTAGATTGCTCTACTCTCTATTCCCATATTCTCACCCATTGTTATCTTACCTTTAATATTATTCTTACTCAATTCTACCATCTTTCCTATTTACACCTACCTATCTATCTAGATTAAGATAGAGCATAGATCAGTTCTCCCGTTTCCCTGTGGATACGATAAAACCTTTAACCGGGTAAAAGCTACAACGGTATCCGTGCGCTTGCGGATTTATCTGTGTGCGTATAAATACCATAGTACACTTTAGTGCCATGCTGGGGATGACAACCTAGTATTCAAGTGGTGTTAGCAAGTGTCAACACCCCAGACATCAAACAGCTCCACTTGAAGGTTATTTGTAAGAGGCATGGCATCACGGGTATTGATATTCTGATGTCGCTAACTCCTCTCACACCTCTCGATGAAGTCTTGAGTGTCTTGGTACATGGTAGGCCAATAGAATCCACTTTGCCAAATTTTGGCATGGGTCCTGAATGTACCATAATGGCCTCCATATTCAGCTCCATGGCACTTCTCAATGATTTGGACAGCTTCTTCCATAGGGACACATCTTCTTAGCAGACCATCCTGGTAGACCCTATAGAGGTAGGGGTCATCCCAAAGGTGCACTTGGCTCTCCTTGATCAGCTTCTTCTTATCTACCCCAAGTGGCACACAACCAAAAACCATGTAGTTGACGATGTTTGCGTACCACGAGTAGGCGGCTGACACCTTGAGGAGTGTGTCATCCTGAAGATAGTCATTGATTGGTAGATCATGTTTATCCTCAATCTGCATTCTAGACAAGTGGTCTACGACCGAGTTCTCTACTCCCTTTTTATCTTTTATTTCTAAGTCAAATTCTTGGAGTAGCAGGATCCATCTTATTAGCCTTGGTTTAGCATCTTTCTTAGTGAGCAGGTATTTTAGTGCAGCATGATCGGTGTAAATGATCACTTTTGCCCCTACTAAGTAAGATCTAAAATTGTCTATAGCAAAAACTATAGCTAAAAGCTCCTTTTCTATTGTTGCATAGTTTAGCTGTGGGCCAGTTAGTGTTTTGCTAGCATAAGAGATAGCGTGATGCTTTTTATCTTTGGTCTGTCCTAAGATAGCACCTACAACATAATCACTAGCATCACACATTATCTCAAAAGGAAGCGACCAATTAGGGAGTTGTATGATTGGCGCAGAGATAAGTGCTTTCTTGAGGTAGTAAAAAGCATCTAAGCACTCATTGTCAAAGTTAAAGGGTGCATCTTTAGCTAACAGGTTTGTTAAAGGTCTAGCGATTTGTGAAAAATCTTGTATAAACCTCCTATAAAAACCCGCGTGACCAAGAAAACTGCGTATGCCTCTAACGTTCGTGGGAGGTGGGAGTTGTTCTATGACCTCTATTTTAGCTCTATCCACCTCTATCCCACGCTCGGACACTATGTCCTAGCATTATCCCCTCCCGAACCATGAAATGACATTTCTCCGAGTTCAGGATCAAGTGCTTCTCTTGGCATCTTTGTAAGACGCGGTCTAGGTTCTCAAGACAGTCGTTAAAAGTATTCCCAAAGACGGAAAAGTCATCCATGAAGATTTCCATGATTTCTTCAATCATGTTTAAGAAGATGGACATCATGCACCTTTGAAAGGAAGCGGGAGCATTGCATAGGCCAAAAGACATGCGCCTATATGCATATGTCCTGTAAGGGCATGTGAATGTCGTCTTACTCTGATCATCGGGATGGATCAGGATTTGATGATAACCCGAATAACCGTCAAGGAAACAAAAGAAAGAATGCTTTGCTAACCGTTCCAGCATCTCATCGATGAAGGGTAACGGGAAGTGATCTTTCTTTGTAGCCTTGTTGAGTTTTCGGTAATCTATGCACATCCTCCATCCCGTGACAGTTTGTTGTGGGATAAGCTCATTCTTATCATTTCTAACTACCGTCATTCCTCCCTTCTTAGGTTCTAATTGTATGGGGCTGACCCACTCACTATTTGGAATAGGGTAGATTATGCCCGCGTGCAAGAGCTTCAAGACCTCTTTCTTCACTACTTCCCTCATCGCATTATTTAGCCTTCTCTGAGGCTACCTAGAAGGTGTAGCATCGGGTTCTATGGGTATGCGATGAGTGCACAGAGTGGAACTAATTCCCTTAAGGTTTTGGAGGGAGTATCCTAAGACTGAGCGGTGTTTCTCTAATACAGCGATAAGTTTAGAGGCCTCCTCCTCAAAGAGCTAGTCGCTAAAGATGATAGGGCTATCGCTATCACTGTTAACAAAGACATACTTAAGCCTAGGGGGAAGTGGCTTAAGTTCTATGGAGAGCTTAGGTGGAGGCTCGGATTCATCTAGCTCTAGTGGTTCATCTAGTTCTGTTTCTAGCTATTCGATGTAATCCTTAGCTTCCTCCCCTAGATTAGGCTGTGATGCCTCTAGGTGAGTGGCTACCATCACCTCCTCTATCGGATCAGTTTTGGGGTTCGGCTCGATTTTGGCGTTAATTGAGCGAACATAGGGAATGGACAGGTTTAGGTTCTTCCCTATCTGACCCTTGAGGTGCCCGCTATGAAATCCGTTAATGAATCTCATAAGCAGGTGCCCAATTAACAGGTCGATGTCCTCTACATCAAAGATGTAGAAATTCAACAGGACATGGACCTTGTTAATGACAACAGACACGTTCTATGCAAGGCCGTAGCTCTCGACCAATTCTCCAGATGGTAACTTGAGAAACTTTTCAGTCGGAACTAACGGTTCCTCACCTAGGAGTGTTAATGCTAAATTATTAGACATAACAGATGCTCCTACGACTGGGTCATAAAGAGAATCCATGGGAGTCCTGCTTATGAGACAACGAATGGTTGTGAAACCGGAGAGAAGCCTGATAACGTCACACGATGCTTCTGACTCCTTCAGCCATTCGCTGCTCATAATGGTCATGAGCTCCTGAGCAGTTGCTTTGAAGTAACAAGCCTCAAAGTGAGAAGATACTTGCTCTTTTGGAGCGTTGTGGTTTATCTTTTGCACAGGTTGTTTCAAGATGTTGCCATAATCAGCGAAAAGTTCCGTCTCAATGTTAAGAGGATACTCCAAGGGATGAATCACTTCTTCCCTTGGAGGTGTTTGGGATTGTGGTTCAGGCTCGACAGCTTGTGATGTGGCTATTGTAGCGTCACCTGATGAGGTTTCATCCCTAGGGGCTTGGTCTTCCTTAGGGGCATCACTATGGTCATCAGTGTAGGGGATGTTGTCTAGTATGGTTGCTAGGACCACCCTACCTTCACTAATGGGTAAATGAAGGAATGCTCCCTTTGAGGATAGATCAAGGAATTATACGGAACTTTGCCTAAGACCGAGATAAAAATGATGCATTAGTGTTGGCTCGATTATGGCTAAGTCTAGGCCTGAGGATGCTAAGTCTGTGATTCACGCCCAAGCCGTACCTAGAGAGTCCTTCTCTTCTTGCTTGAAGTTTAGGATCTCTCTACGGAGATGAGCCACATGGGAAATGGGGAATTAGGTAAGGCAAAACTTGGCTTGCAGCTTCTCCCATTCTCTGTCTACACTACCTATATAGCGAGAGTACCACCGTCTGGCTTTTCTCGTCAAAGAGAACGGGAAGAGCTTCCACTTAAGGGTAACTCGCCTCAACCCTTGGATGTGAATGTACGAGCAAAGCTGCTCGAAATCACGTAGGTCGGTATAGGGATTTTCATCTCCTTCTCCTGAAAAGGGATTCTCCTGAACCATCGCTATAATACTTGGGCGAAGCTAATAACGAACGGCCAAAATGGCCTGAGAAGAACAAGGCGGCTCTAGCTCAGCGCCCGATGGAGCAGCGTAGTCAAAGAGGGTTGTTTGATCCATGGGATAGGTAAAGGTTCTAATCAAACAAGGATAACTTGATGACTTTGAGTCTAGTTAACCAACTACCGTTCCCCGGCAATGGCGTCAGAAATGCTTGTTGACTCTAATTAATGTCACTACCTAGGATTGTCAGTCCTTGTGATTCGACACGTTGTCCAGATCTTCACGAAGTAGGAAGAACACCGATAACTAGCTGAAGAACAGTCGGATAACTTGCTGCAAGCAGCGATAACTAGTGCAACCTGGCAACTAAAACTCGAAGCCAACCACCGTCTTTTACCGGCAACCTGAATCGAGGATTCGCCCAACCACAATCTCAAATAACCAACCAACACAACCTACGATCAATCAAAGAATACCTTGAAGGGAGTAGGAGCACCAATTGGGAGCAGATGAAGCCACCGCCTATGTAATCCCATGAGGAAATCACAAGAGCAAGGGGTAGAGATCACTCTCTGAATATTTGCTAGCACACAGCTAAACAAAAGGGGTTCTGTATTTCAATTATCAAAAGTCTTCCATTACAATGAGTCTTAGGGGGTATTTATACTAGCAACAGCCCTGCTAGATAGGTATGAAAACAAAATAGAGTTTGTGAGGAAAGACAATGTGAAAGGTCCCCTCGAAATGGATTCCTGAAGTGGCTTCGCGTGACTGTTGGCCTCCAGAGCAGTTTCCAATAAACTGACAATAACTTTTTATTGGGAAGTCCAAATGATAAACCGTTTCTTGGGTGTGAAACTAGACTCAAAGGGCTTTCCAGAAATATATGCCAACCAGCACGATACATTCTAGATTGGTACAGTTTTACTTGGCAAGTTGCACCAACATTCTGTCACGACAGACTGTTGACCTTCTGAGCAGTCTGTACTAATTCTGGTCTGTGGGCAATATTGAGTATCGAAACTGGTCGCCACTAGATTCATTGGAAAGTAGAGTTGACAAGCTTTCTAACAAGTCCTCATGGACCTTCATAGCTTTTGTGAGTAAAAAGTTATGAAGATTTCTTTGCACTGGTCCGTTCATGACTTCCACTGGTCTATTTTTGACTCTTCTGGTCCGTTTAGCTAGTGTTGCACTGGTCTGTTTTTTAGGGTCTGATTTATCCTTCTCTTCATCTATATACCTGAGTACAATCAAGGTACAATACTTAGGTAGTATATAATTCTCATTAATGTTAAAATAAATCTCACAAAGTAGCGCGTGGACCTCTTGTTGTAGCTTCTTTGCACGACTACGTGTAATCAGTCCATTGATTACTTGAGCTGGTGTCGGCGTAGGTGAAACTTGAGTGGGTGTAGCTTGACTTGGAGCTTGTGACATCTTGCTTGGTGTCGTGGTCATATCACCTTGGCACAGCACTAAAAATGCTTATGTGACACTAGAAGTGGCAAACGGTTTTACCGCAAGCGGACAGTGGTCAATGCAACACTTCACCAGGAGTATTCCAGGTATCGTATTTTCCACAGGAAACGATAAGGGGATTAACTAGACCAATTGAGTCATTGGATGATGATCAAAGGGCTTAGGATTGGGTGGAGAGGTATTTCTAGTATTTGGCTTCTGGCTAAGCTATCCTAAGTATACCGAGAGTTAACTCCCTTCCTATTGTGTCTGATAGGTGAAAAGGGTGTGGTGAAACACTTCCCTAGGCAGCTACCATGTAGGCCAACTATTATTTGCAACTTCCCTAATAACACACTGAAGAGAACTCCAAATGTCCAGCAGAGGCCTGTCACGCTTCGCTGCTGGCAATCTTTAGGTGCGACAAGAAGTCCACAAAGGCAGACTTAGTCTAGACACCATGTCTACACTAATTCTACTACTCTAGACCCAGCTAAGATTTCGAGCACTTCACACAAGGCAAAGCAATGTGCTAGTAGGCCGGTTGTGTACTTAAAATAAACTAAGATAGAAAGTAAATACTAGAAGTACTTAGATGAAAGGCAACTAGAAGAAAGACTTACTAGAAGACAAGCATCCGCTGTGGTGCTCCTGGAAGAAGACTCCCGACAAGCCAGGATTTCTTTCTTTTGTTTTCTTGATTGTTATTCAGGTTATCATCAAAACCCGATCCATCCCGACGATCAGAGTAAGACGACATTCACATGCCCCTATGGGACATATGCATATAGGCGCATGTCGTTTGGCCTATGCAATGCTCCCACTTCCTTACAAAGGTGCATGATGTCCATCTTCTCAGACATGATTTAAGAAATCATGGAAGTCTTCATGGATGACTTTTGCGTCTATGGGAAGACTTTTGATGACTGTCTTGAGAACTTGGACCATGTCTTACTTAGATGCCAAGAGAAGCACTTCATCCTGAACTATGAGAAATGTCCTTTCATGGTTCGGGAGGGGATAGTGCTAGGACATAGAGTGTCTGAGCGTGGGATAGAGGTGGATAGAGCTAAAATAGAGGTCATAAAACAACTCCCACCTCCCACCGCTTCCTGTTCCAGCCAGCTGAGGCCTCATCGGCGGTGATGGAGTGGTGGGGGAGCATCTCCAGGCTCGTGCGCACCCGATGGCGGTCGCAGACCGACGAGAGGTGGCTCGTGTCCTCCCGGCCACATGCATGGCCGGCCTGACGGCGGCTGTGCCAGCGGCTCTTGCGCACAGCAAGCGTGCGCGTAGGTTGGGACACAATGAGGCGAAGTTTGTGGTGTACACGGCCACGGCTACGGGGGCTCGTAGCAGCGAGAACAGCTACGGGCAGAGCTTGTCAGCCGCTCCCATGGTGAGCGCGCCCACGGCGGCGAGAGCGGGCGGGGAAGCGAACGAATGGGGGCAACCGAGCCCTCCAGCACTGCTCTCCATCGGGATGAGGATGAGGAGGATGCAGGGGCGTGTTGACGGTCCTTAATGCTCACATTTAACCATCAACTAATCATGGAAAAAGACTTATATGCATCCAACACCTAGACTTAGGGTTTTATCTGACAGAATTCCACGAGTTTTGGTGTTTGTCTATTTCTGTAGGGGGTTATCAGGAAATATGAAAGAAAGGCCCACACATCGAGTTTACCTAGAGATATTAACGTGTCGCGTAATTTTCTACCATCTAGAAGACTCCAGAAGCCACGGGAACGAACGGGAGGCCGATCGGGCCCGGGGGCAGGGCGCCCGCCCAAGTCCCTTGGGTGCCCGCCCAGCTACAGTAACCAATCAGCTTCAACTTTGCGGATCGTGCTCCACCGACCTAAGGGACCAAGGAAAACCATGCGATTAATGTCGGTTTGATCCGACGGCCCAGATTCATCTGAAAAGACTATATAAGCAAGGCCCCCTGGCCCCTGGAGAGCATACCTCTTCTACAGAATCAAAGTTAGGGTTTCAATTCTTCATCCAAGTAGAGAGGATCCCTCTAGTTCCTCTAGTTCTACCTCTAGTTCATCTAGATCTAGTTCTAGTTCATCTAGTTCTAGTTCTAGTTCCTCTAGTTTTAGTTCTAGTTAGTTCTAGTTGTAATCTAGAAAATAGGGAGAGAGAAGAGGAGAGCGGAGGAGGAGCCGGATCTGTCGGATCTTCCTCAACATTATACTTTTGCAGCATCTGGTTCGTTCTTCATCGTTCTCTAGGTTCTTCAATTCATAACTCCTGAGTTCTTTAATTACTTTTATTTACATTCAAGTTATTTATTGGATTCCCGCTTGCATCAAGTGCTCTAGTCTTTATAACGCTAGAGTAGTAATCAATAGATTAGACGTGGTGTTTAGTCTTGCAATTACCTGGAATTGCACCCAATCCTGCGGATTGTTGTGGTAGCCTTAGGGTAGTGACAGCCCTAACGGTCGACGTATTCCACCTCGTTCGGATCGGTATTTGTAGGACCGTAGTCGGAGCTTCCAAGCCCCCTTCTCATCTCTTTCTGTGGTTAGTGTTCTGATGTCCCGAAATAGATAATCTTTTAGTAATTCTTGATTCTTAGATCAACTAGAGAACTCTTAGGAAACTTCCTCTCTTCCCACCAAAAATATTCATATAGTTATCCTTGGGCGATCTTGGATCTTAATTAGTACACTCACGTTCTCTGTGGAAAATCGATACTCTGGAATACTCCCGGGTGAAGGCTACGTCGGTATCCGTGCGCTTGCGGATTTTTCTGTTTGCGTTTAAAATATCCAACAAGCTTTCTGGCGCCGTTGCCGGGGAACGGTAGCTGTGCTAGTTTCAAACCAAGTCGTCCGTGTATCCTTTTTCTTTTCCTTTTTTACCACACTCACCTTATCACTTTCACCACACCACATGGATTTCACTCTAAGCATTAATGAGCATGGAATTTATTTCATAGCCACTTCATTTACTCCATGCTCATATGCAACATCTTCACAATCCATTGGTCTCTCCAACATCACCACATTTGAGATCTCCAACCCCCTCTTCCTTTCTATTCATAAAAACTTTAAAAGGGCGGTTCTCGATGCATATGTCTATATTAAATATTGCAGATCTTGTTGAGTTGATCTTGATATAGGTCAGCGTTGGAGGGGAAACCACTTCGCCGACATAAATTGATGGTTTCCCAAGGACAAGCTTAGTGTCCTAAACCAAGCACTGATCAGATTGTAACATGAGCTTTTAATTATTTGCAACATTACCTTGTCTGTTGACCATATAAGGATAATTGTAAAAACTTCCTTCGGGTATTCTTGTCACTAACCTTTTCAGGATTGGAGCAAGAAGATCGGATGAATGACAAACACAAGGTATGTCCAACCTATCATCATACAACATTGAAATTCATCCAAACTTGAATTTTGTAAAATTCAAGGTTGGGGGAGTACTTTACATAAAAACATCCTTTGCCATGTTGCTATATTGGTTGTCCCTACCTTTGAGACATGCTCAATTTGTTAAATACTAATCACACTACTTCATCTCCACTTGAGTAGATCTCTATAAATTCTCTCATGCTACCTTTATTTGCTTTAGTATATGTTTAGGTTTGGAGTAGTTTCATTTATCTCTTAATTAAGCATGGTGCTTAGTTTAGGAATGATGATCTTACTTCCAAAGGATTTTAAATTAAGCATGGTGCTTAGGTTAAAATGCCCTCCTAAATCAAACTAGACATGGTGTCTAGGTTGATTTTTGAGCCGATAGTATGCTATAGTAGATATTGGATATTTTGTTGGACTAACCCCTGCAGGAAAACTTTCAATATTGACCTGGAAAGTCCTGAGATAAACTCACATTAGAGAGAAAGAGAGAGACACGTGAAGTTTAACAACTTACACAAGGAAGGCATAGCTCACAAGAGATGATCCATGGAGGGTGCCACAAACACGATGCACAACCATTAAGAAAGGAAAGCTTCCACAAGGTACTTGACTATCATTCTTCAAGTAAGGTAACATCTTAAGGTACTTGACTATCACTTCTATAAGCTTCTCCTTGGTTCTAGCATTCACATGAATAAAAGAGACAAACATGTATGATTTACAACTCTAGACTAACCAACCCAATCGATTCAACATGTTTAGTCCTTCCACCTTTGTGATCCCACACTCCTATTCTTATGAGCTAAAATGTTGCACACTCAATCTTTGGAAGATATATATAAAAAAACATAAGTATAGATAGATTATCTTTCCATTAGGTTGAGCGATTTGATCTCACAAATGTTTTAAATGTTATACTCATGATCTTATTATCCATCAACTTTGTCTTGCTCACTATGCTTAAGGTTAGAGAAGAACAAATACACTTTTGGTTCTGTTGGTGTTTTCGACCAACAGGGCCCATGCACTTGATCTCTGCATTGTCTTTATGAGCAGGTTCACTTCGAGCAAAATATGAAGGAGTTTTACAACTCCCAGACTCCACCAAGTGAAGAACCTAGATCTACGAGCACACACACACACTGGAGATACTGAACACTCAGGCAATCACAGCCCAGATGCTTGAGGACGTAACTACTAGAGTAACCCCGTTGTGGAAGTAATTACTGACCTTCTGCCGGTCAAGAGAGGCGATCCAGGACGCCCCGTCATCCCGATCTCCATCGGCATGGTGGACTTCCCAGAAGCACTCTACAACTTTGGCTCCAGCGTCAACATTATGCCCAGGGGAATATTGAAGAACCTGGCCTTGTACGTCCCAGCAGACTTCGTAGTGATAGAGACTGGTACTGATGAGAGGGTACCCATCATCCTCGGGAGGCCATTCCTGAACACTTCGGGAGCTGTCATCTACGCTAGTGCTGCCAAGATTAGTTTCTACATCAAAGGGAGAAATGAGACGTTTTCCTTCAAGAATAATACTACACAAATCTCAGAGCAATCCCGACATGAACTAAGGAAGAGGACCAACAGGAGGAACATGAACAAGCAAATGTAGACCGAGTCAGCTAAGATGGTCACTGCAGTTCAAGGAGGTCAAGATCGTCGACTTAAGTCACCGTTCCTGACCAAAAAGGACGACCCAAGTATACCAAGCATCCAGTGCTCCATTAATGGATACAACTTCCAGAAGAGGCTTTGCGACACCGGGTCAGGCGTCAACATAATGGCCGCAGTCACCTATCAGCTCCTGTTCGGAACCATGCCCCTAAAACCGACATATATTCAGCTCCAGATGGCAAATCAGACATTCCGAAAGATTGAAGGTTATTGACATGGGAGAAGACGAGTACAATCCACCCATCATCCTTGGAAGACCGTTCCTCAGCACTGTTAAAACAATCATTTATATTGGAACCGGAGAAGTCCACATGCACTTCTCCTCTGACAAGGTACGCCGCTGTTTTACTGACTCTAACTATATAGTTGAAGACTCTAAGCAGGTCAGGACAAGAAGAAGACGACGCAATCGCAACCAGAGGAGGCAAATCATCAAGGACGGATGGGTAGACTACGAAGGAGAAGTGGTAATGTCTGAAGACATATAGCTTGAACAGAACTGTCCTGAGGAGACCGTAGCACCGAGTCAGGTGTGGAGCGAGAAGATAGTTATACATGAAGAGGAGGCGCCACCGGAACCACCGAATACGCCATCCAGCGAATCCCAGGACGACTGAGAATACGGAGAGTCCTGTTCGAAGGACTTAAAAACACCGAACGTCTTGCCAAGAGGTAAACTTGGTAGTTATCCTTTTCCTTTCAATTATTTAAAATAGTTTGCTTAGTTCATATCATGTTGAAAAGAAAATAAAAATGTTAAAAATAGTAAGCCCCATGTGAGTATGCTCATGGCATAAAACCCATAAGTACATTCACTGTGGTGGCGTAAAAATGAAATAAATATATTCTGTCCTATAAAAATAAAATTATAAAAATAAAATTATGATCCTACTAAAGAGAGTAACATTTATTGAGGAGGCTCAACATGATAAAGGCTAGATATTTATGCTAACACTTAACCAGTTCCACAAAGCTTTGTTGTCTATTTGAGCTCCACAGAATTCAAGGATCAAAGAAGACTAGTGGACGGAGGACATCCCAATCGCTGTCAGGGTGCTACTGACATTCAAATACACCTCCGCCACCTGCTAGCTACATCAGAAGGAATTACGTCAAAACCCAGCTTGGGGGAGAGCAACCCCATTTATCCAGCTAAGTGCTCTACTCAAGTTTATATTTTACTCAAATAATAAAAAGATGCATAATCATAAAAACCCAAATAAAGATTTTGTGCTTATATATATCTCTTTGCTTAGCTTGCTAAATAAATAAATAAAGTTTGCTATAAACCCTCATGATAAGCTCTCACATGGAAATGATGAATAGTTGCTCTGCCATGATTAGTTCTAAAAATTGAAATCTCTCTTAAGTTTAGGCATGACTGTTATTAATTAAGATTTGCTCCAAACCTGAACTTGTGAGAAGAGTACTTGATCTGAAGTCTAAGTCGTTAACGGATATGATATGGGAAGGTTGAGCTGTTGTTTATCTGTTCCTAGAGATGCTAGAATTCTGGAGAATTTTATCTTTAAAAATCTTTAAAATGTTACATGATGAGTTCCTGTATGATGAGAGTTTCAATTCCTACCACAGCCATATATACATGCTTGCTAGACTTTGAGCCACACATTTACTTTTTACTTCTTATGAGCATTGAGTGTGGTCAAGCTGTGTAGACCCTTAGGAGCATGTCATGTGGTTAAAATCAAGATTCACTTGCACGTTCACTCATACATGCTGCTTCTACTCTGGAAGTACGCATCCACATATATCCACCCATTTCCATCTCCAAAACCACCCAAAAATATTCTACTCCTAATCCGGGAGAGAATAGCTAAAAACATTCTCCTATTTCTGTTTTCCCCTATGAAATAAATGCTCAAGTTATCTTGGTTACTCCCATTTGCTATATTATTTTAGGAAATGAGTGCTCTAAAAAAATAAAAAAAAAGAAGAACAAAAAAAGATACGAGGAAATAAAAAGGGGCAAGTGCCCGGAACCTCGAAAGAAAAGAAAAAGTAAGACGAGAGGTAAAAATGGACAAGTGTCCGACAGTAGAATTAGGGGTACAAGATACCCACCGGAGAGAAAAAAAAGAAGAAGAAGAAAATACAGAGCATCTCATTCTGCTCAAAAAGTTTCAAAAGGGCAAGAAAGGTATGTATCCCCTCAAAAGAGCATAAGTAGAATTAGACTTTCACCATTATCACCATCATCACCATACACCATTCATTCGCCACACATGCACATCTTGATTTGACTTATTGACTTGTTCTTCTGGATCCATGGTTTGACTATGCAATAAATGTCTTGTAAGTATGTATTAGCTGTCTCCCACCTATGAGCTCCAGATATCAAAAGCCTTATTAGAGTAGGGTGAGAGAGAAGGCAATGCCACTATGCCTTATACCACAAATACCACATACTTTGAGAGAAGGCATATACCATCACTGCCTTGGTAAGGATCCAGAAATACCACAAAAGAGAGACTAGAGAGAGTCATACAAGGAATTTCTGAGTTTTATGTGAAAATCTGCAAAAACTCCAGAGCTATAGTTAATCGAAGAACAAGAGACATGGCGCTTGACTAGACCGTTCTATCTTTTAACTACTCAAGACACAAGTGACGGTTACAAGCCCCATGGTGGAAGGAAAAATGAGTAAATTTAAATCTTTACAGTTTACCCTAACCTAGAGATGAGATCTTGTTTGAACGCATGTATTGAAACCACTGCAGAAATTCTTGAGTTCATCTTTGCTCAGGGACGAGCAAAGGTTAAGCTTGGGGGAGCTTGTTGACGGTCCTTAATGCTCACATTTAACCATCAACTAATCATGGAAAAAGACTTATATGCAGCCAACACCTAGACTTAGGGTTTTATCTGACAGAATTCCACGAGTTTTGGTGTTTGTCTATTTCTGCAGGGGGTTATCAGGAAATATGAAAGAAAGGCCCACACATCGGGTTTACATAGAGATATTAACATGTCGTGCAATTTTCTACCATCTAGAAGACTCCAGAAGCCACGGGAACGAACGGGAGGCCGATCGGGCCCGGGGGCAGGGCGCCCGCCCAAGTCCCTTGGGTGCCCGCCCAGCTACAGTAACCAATCAGCTTCAACTTCGCAGATCGTGCTCCACTGACCTAAGGGACCAAGGAAAACCATGCGATTAATGTCGGTTTGATCCGACGGTCCAGATTCATCTGAAAAGACTATATAAGCAAGCCCCCCTGGCCCCTAGAGAGCATACCTCTTCTACAGAATCAAAGTTAGGGTTTCAATTCTTCATCCAAGTAGAGAGGATCCCTCTAGTTCTTCTAGTTCTACCTCTAGTTCATCTAGATCTAGTTCTAGTTCATCTAGTTCTAGTTCTAGTTCCTCTAGTTCTAGTTCTAGTTAGTTCTAGTTGTAATCTAGAAAATAGGGAGAGAGAAGAGGAGAGCGGAGGAGGAGGCGGATCTGTCGGATCTTCCTCAACATTATACTTTTGCAGCATCTGGTTCGTTCTTCATCGTTCTCCAGGTTCTTCAATTCATAACTCCTGAGTTCTTTAATTACATTTATTTACATTCAAGTTATTTATTGGATTCCCGCTTGCATCAAGTGCTCTAGTCTTTATAACGCTAGAGTAGTAATTAATAGATTAGACGTGGTGTTTAGTCTTGCAATTTCCTAGAATTACACCCAATCCTGCGGATTGTTGTGGTAGCCTTAGGGTAGTGACAGCCCTAACGGTCGACGTATTCCACCTCGTTCGGATTGGTGTTTGTAGGACCGTAGTCGGAGCTTCCTAGCCCCCTTCTCATCTCTTTCTGTGGTTAGTGTTCTGATGTCCCGAAATAGATAATCTTGAAGTAATTCTTAATTCTTAGATCAACTAGAGAACTCTCAGGAAACTTTCTCTCTTCCCACCAAAAATATTCATATAGTTATCCTTGGGCGATCTTGGATCTTAATTAGTACACTCACGTTCTCTGTGGAAAATCGATACTCTGGAATACTCCCGGGCGAAGGCTACATCGGTATCCGTGCGCTTGCAGATTTTTCTGTTTGCGTTTAAAATACCCAACAGGGCGCGTGGCGATGGGTAGTACGTATGGCAGCCATGCAAAGCGACCACATCGACATTCTGTCGAACACGTGGCGTGTGCTCGAGTAGCCGAGGTGGAAGGCGTTTTTGGGCTCCTTCCAGGCCGATCTGGACATCGGGCCAAAAACAA
This sequence comes from Sorghum bicolor, assembly GCF_000003195.3. Taxonomy (NCBI): domain Eukaryota; kingdom Viridiplantae; phylum Streptophyta; class Magnoliopsida; order Poales; family Poaceae; genus Sorghum; species Sorghum bicolor. The sequence continues at coordinate 26,191,011 of NC_012875.2, forward strand.
AGTTTAATCTACTCGGCCTATTCTCTAACTTTGATTAAGAATGCAAAGCTATTAGAGTAACATAATAAAAGATAACATGATGCCAATCCTTGAGTGTCAATGAATTGATAGTGATTAGCAAAACTCGAAATTGAAGACCAAAACAAAGTCAAACTAGTGTCATCTTTTTGTATACTCTTGTCCACAATGTATACTCCAACTTTTATTAAGGGGTCAACTTAAGTTGTTTAACAAAATTGGAGAACGCGGAATACCAACGTGATGAACTGCAATCCCAGACTTAGAAATTCGAAGTGCTGGAAATTATAGCAGATTCAATTGTGTGACTCATATTTGACATGCTTAGAAGAAGATCCAGACCTGGGCACTTTAACAAAGTTTATAGCATATAAACTATACTATAACCTTTACTAAAGGACCTTGTACTAGTTCAGCCAGGGCTGCAAGATACAAAGCTCCCCACTAGGGTATCCAAATCTAAAACACAGTTTCTAACTTAGCCAAATTCTTGAGTGACATAACAGCACTGCATTGAATCTTGTAAGCTCAATTTGACTAGGTTAGGAACCAAACTAGTTCTTGACCATTAAACAGAGTTTGTTCTATAGAAACTAAGCTACAACTTTTATATAGACAAGTTTTGCAGCAAACATCATTTATAATAAGGAATTAGTTGCACAATCAAAACTGCTCATGTTGCCCCCAAACAGTAGGCTACAACTAAAGACAGAAAACTCATAGACACTTCAATTAAGCATAACTGGAGTTACACAACTCCAAAAGATATGCAAGAAGACATTATAGAAAGCTTAATATATTATCTATATATCATCTTTAGATATCAAAGCATGATTCTCAACTTAAGCTAGTTGAAATTATAAAGTTTCAGAATTTATCCCTCACAAATAGAGAGCAGCCATTTCTAGGACCTAACTTTGAACAGATATAACTCAAAAACCATAAGGCTAAATGCCACCAAATTTCGACAGCAGTTAGATGGATGAATTATCTACAAGTTTGCTATAAACAAGATTCCCAGAAAATATTATATACGTATTGTAATCGTAACAGTTTCAGAAACTGTCCAGAAACAACAATTGTAAATAATTAATTATTAACTGATGTTTCAAACATGCATTTGAATAAAATCATTATTACCAACAGTTTGCACATATCTAAAGAACACCAGAAAACATAGTGGTCATTACCAAATAAATTTATTTAATGCCTTTCTTAATTTATTTGGATAATAAGGTGAATTAAATAACATATAACAGAATTGCTCAGTAAATTTCACCAAAATTACAGTAGCTTCTACATACAATCCATAGTCTACTGTCCAAATTTTATTACATTTGAATCAAGATAGCAACATCTATGAAAAAGACAAAAAAGACAAACTGCTATTGCAATTAACCATGTGAGAGCAAGATAAATGCATAAATAACATTTTCTTCAAACACATGACCATATTATATGCCAACATGATAAAAAAATATCATAGAATTGTAATGGAACAATATTTGCCATTTTTACATTTTTATTTATAATTATAAATCATTTATCAAGTCTTAAGCAATTTAAATCAATAACTCAATCATACTGCAACAGACATTCATGCAAATTTTACCATACATCAAACATAACATGAGGAGCATCCCACAGAAGTTTCAGTTTATTCGGAGCTCTACATCAGCAGCTATGAAAAAGACAAATTTAACAAGCATTAAAAACCTAGCTGCATAATCTATTTCTACAGCTAAAACTTTTAAATAGAACATGCCATAATATAGATGTACGGCATAGAGACTTTTACAAGGATTCCAAAAAGTACTCATTTGCTATTTTACGATTTTTCTAGCATTTACTATGATTTTCCAAATTCAGCCAGTTTCCTGCAAAACAATCACAAACAGGTCCTCGGAGCACTATTCATCTGAGTCATCGGTTCTGCAGAAAACCCCTGGTTTTAGTCGAATTTCAACCCGAGGTCCCTAGTCGCGAGGAGAGGACCTCGGCGGAGCTTCCTGTTCCGGCTGGCTGAGGTGTAACATCCCTGATGTTACGGATACTAAAATTGGATCATGTCATCATAACCATTGCATAGCATATTTGTTGAGCACATCCTGATGCATCAACTTAAAATAAGTTTAATTTGGTTGATTGTGCTTAGGGAATTAAAGTGTGCTTATGTTGTGAGGTGATGCTTGTGATGGTTGTCTAATCCCTAGAAAACGAGGGTTGTCGGGAGATAGCTAAGAAAAACCCCTAATTTCAACCCTAGTTTTTACCCTCTTTTGTGTAACTTAAAAACTATGCAATATTTGGGGATGAGTTCAAAAGCAAAGTTGTAGATCTTGTCAATATGGACAACTTTGGTGTTTTGAGTTTTTGACGTTTCAATACAAAATCCAAAGTAATTTTGATAATACAGATTTCTATAAATTGCCCCCTTTTCAAATTTGAATCCCTAATTCAAAATCCATTTGGAACCTTGAAATGTGATCAAAATGAAAGTTGTAGAGCTCACTAAAATGAACAACTTTTATTTTGGGTGTTTTTCAAGTTGTTGAGAAAAATCAAAAGTAATTTTGGAATTTCTGCTCTATTCAAGTTCAAATTGGAATTTTCCCCAAATTGGAATTTGAATTTCAAAATGTTTTATACAAATTCATACTCTTCCATTCAGAATCAGCTTTGGACCCTTAAAGATGTTTTGTAGCATTCAAAATTCTGAACAACTTTTGTTTTGACATAAATTTGACTTCAATTCAACTTTTGGAAGTAATTTGCAAAATACAGAAAGGGAGGGGATATGTCTTGCTACAGTGATCCGATGAGGACCAGGGGCGCCTCTGCCCAGCGCGGCCGCAGAGCGAGCAGAGCCACGCACGCGCCCCGCCGCCACGCAACTGCTTGCTGGCCGTGTCACCGCGCGACGTGGACGCCCGAGACCCCTTCGCCTCGTCCTCTTGAGCGCAAGCGCGGCCGGCGTCGCGTTTTTGCCATCCCAGAGCAAGAAAACGCCGACGAGCATCCTTGCGAAATTCACCACACATGCCTTCTCTTCGGCCGAGTTGAGCTCCCCACCATCTCCGCCATTTCTTTGCGAACCGAGAGCATGCCCAGGACAGCCGTCTCCCCTTTCCAAACGCTCAGACCACCTCCTTCCTCTCGAACTCTGGCCGACTTCCGGCACGAGCAACTTCCTCATGGTCAGGCCATCCCAGGAGGTACCAAGCTGTGGTAAACGGTGTTAGAGCTCCACCTTGCTATCCCATAGCTCATGCGCTCGCTCTTCTTTCTTGTGCGCGAGCAGGTTCGCTGGAACGATGTCGCCAAGCCCGGAGCACCCACTCGAAGACATCGCCACCATCGCCAGCACCCTCGGTTACCTCTCCAACCTCGGTGACGTGAGCACCATGCTCCTTATCGCTCGTGGAAGCTCTCTAACGCGTTAGTTCACGCTCTACCAAGCTCTCGCGGCCGGTCTACGTGCAACCAGTGCCGCCGTCCGCCATGTGTGTGGCCAGGGTAGGGAGAGAGAGGTAGAGCGTCCGTGGGTGGTGTCTCTCGGTGCGTGAGAGAAAGGCGAAGCCGCTGCGCTTCTTCACTAGGGCTGGGCCCCCGCCAACGGTGGCCGGAAGCACGGCCGAGCTGTCAGCGGGGTAGGAGACGAAGCTGACAGCGGGGGCCCACTGTCTGTGACGTAGTGAGAGGGGGAAGATGCACGCGTAGCACGCGGGACCGAATGGGCCGGCCTACGGGCCGAGCTATTGGGCCTGTCCTGGTTCCAAATTGGTTTTTCCTTTTTCTTTTTATACTAAAAATGATTTATGTTTGATTTTGTGTAGAAAAGTGTGTGCAGATCCAAAAATAGTGGAAATATTTGAGTATATTCTATGCAGTGAGCAGAACAACGGAAAAATACTAGCTTTCATGTTCTGATATTTTGAACATGTGTAAAAATTGTGTTCTTTATCTAATAAATAGAATTTCCATGATTTTTAGGGATTTATTTTTTGTGTCTAAAAATCACAAAAATTTGTGAGATGTCTCTGAGTGAGATTCCCAGGCTTCACAAAAATTTTGGTGGCATTTGGATAATGTTTAAATAAAATATTATTATACCCATATTTAGTAATTAAGTAATAATTCCAAAATAAGTAAATAATAATTAGCTTAATTTTTAAATTAGGATTTGAGTGATTTTGGGATTGTGTGATGACCTGAGGTCATTAACTCTAATGATCTTTGGCATTTAATTAATGTCTTGTATTAATACTTAATTACTATCATTAATGCTTAATTAAAAATTAATTAAGATAAAAGGGATTAATAATTAATTTATTAAGAATAATTATGGATTAAGAAAAATTTTAGATTACTCTTGCCACCTCTTGGGTAAAAACACTAAAGTAATAAACAACCTTTGCTTATTGTTTTAACTTCCTTTTGCACCGAGAAGAAAAGTTGTACTCAACTCAATCCTTCTTATGTGTTGTCATAAGCATATCATAGCATACATCATTTTACGTATAGTACACGTAACCGAAGGAGCGTATATTGAACCGAACCCCGAGATTGGTGTTTAGTTCGAGGAAGTTGGAACCGAGACTTGGGAAGTCTCCGAGGAACCCACTCAGCTCTACAACCAAGGCAAGCCCCAGATGCATTAACCATTCCTTGAATGTTTTGAATCTTTTATCACTTATGAATTAAAAATACTGCATTACATAGTCAAGAATTGGGTTTAACCTATCTATTGCATTTACTACCTTGATATTTGTTATGCTGTCCTTGGCACCTGTTTTATTTTAAAAACTACGTAGTGATGGTTAGCCCTCCTTATTAGATAGGTTTTCAACTAAGAAAGTTTGAAGGGTTGTTGTGCAATACTTTTATGGTCAATGATGTTTCAATTTGAGACCGGTCGGTGGACTTGCTTTAAGAATGGAGTCTTAAAGTAGTGTCTCCAACTGTGTCGATTAAGGACCGGTCTGTTGATGTCATGCTGGGTTGAGAAATTATAGTACTAGCCACTTGCCCTCGGTAAGCCCTGTCTTGTGATTCCTCGATGAGAGCGGCTACTCGCACACTGGGCGTGGAGAGATGGCGAGAGTAGCGTGTACCCTCCTAGCAAATGGGTTGGTGTTGGTATTTCTTAGCGATGCAGCCAATTATCCGCAAGCGCACGGAAGTACCATTGTAGCACTTCACCCGGTGGTATTCAGGGTATCGAGATTTCACAAGGAACGGAGGTGTTTTGAGACTTAAACTAAGTGTACCCTAGAGTAAAGTGAGAGAGATGACTTAGGTAGTGAGGTTCTCCTAATGGTAGAAGTTTTGTGCAAGGCAACGTGCTTTTCTAATCTTACTTCGGGCACCGGAGCGTACCTGGTCTGCCAGGTAATACCGGTGTGTAGCTCTACACCGTATCCGGACGTGGGGGAAACTAAGGACAAACAGGGCTGTCACCACCTGCTGCCGACCCCTCAACCGTGGGATACGAGGCAAACGAGGGTAACCTCTAACCTAGACACCACGTCTACGTTATTAGCTACTACTCTAGCGTTGCGCAGGTCCTCCCGTCAGCCAGCAAGAGTCCCTCTACTAGAGTATCTACCGAGAGATAGACAACGAACCCGCAAGATTATAAGAACACAAAAATGATTACTCAATAACTTCTTAGAAAAAAAGAAGAATACAACCTTTTCTTACCCCAATATGGTATTCCAGGTTGTAGATGTACAGCTCGGGAAGCGGGCAGCACTTCGGCCCTTCCGCCTAGTGCAACTAGGGGAACGGACCGGGTGCTTGCTACTTCTCTTACTCTACACTCTAACTCACTCTCCTATTCTGTTCCTAACTAGAGGCTAAGGATATGAGTGGAAGCTCCGCCTCTCTACTACTACTCTTGTATCTCTCTTTATTCTTGTGGACTTGAAGCTTGAATGGATTGAATGATGATCAATGAGAGGCCCTCTCTCCCTCCTTATATAGGTGTGGAAGGTCGGTTTGGGAGGGGGTAAACTGCAAAATGCAGCCGAGAACTGCGCTAGGGCTTCGCATGCACCGCCTCTGCAAAAGGCGGTGGGGAGCTGGGCCAGGCCGGGGTCGCCGACCCTAGGGGGCGGCCGCCCCCTGGCTGGCTCCGTTGGCCCAGGCCCAAAGCCCAGACGATGCTCCTCGGCCTTCTGAGTTTGAATCCAATTGCATTTCGATGCACTTCTGTATTTGAATAAAATGTGCCTTCAATTCTTTGATTTTGGCGGCTCAAACCCTAGTGTCCTGCATACACATGTGTTCACCGAAACTGTGGAATTTGGTTAGCATAAAAAGCCCTATTTCTAATGTTTGGTGATATTTTATAGAGTTTGTATGCATGTTGGCTGTATGAAAATTGTATTTTAAGAAACGCCAACAAACTCCCCCACACTTAGCCCTTTGCTCGTCCTCGAGTAAAGCTTATGTTTTTGGTCTAAGATGGTTCCACTTCTCCTGATAATGAACCTGCATACAAACTATTCCAAGCCTCACCTGAACTTATGAGCATTCAGAGTGTCTACCAAAACATCTTGAGTAATTGAAAAATGGAACAGTTAGGATTCAAATCTTCTTACTCAACTTTGCTCAAAACTTGGGTTTTTACCTTTTTGAATAAAAATAGTCTTGCTCTTCGGATGATACTCTCAAATCACTTGAGAATGTTTCTGGTTCCTTACCAAGGTAAAAGTACCTCTTGATTTGTCCTACCTCTATAAGCTGTATTTGGAGTGTTGGGTATGGACCAAGGAGAATGCATACTTACCTTGTATGTATTGTTGAGTCAAATCTCGGATCCAAGAAGAGAAGTGTCATACCCTTAGATCATGATGTGCAAGTGTGTGGTATATGGTATAAACAACTCCGTTGGTTGATATGATCTCATCAAGTATTTCTAGACATGGCTATCATAACTCTTTTATTTTCTTGTGAGCCTTTATGTGCTCATCTTTTTTTTTATACTTAGGACCTTCATGTGTCCTATATTTTTTTCAGATGGGTATTTTTATACCCCTAATTCTACGGCAGGCACTTGCCCTTTTTTTTCTTCTCTTTTATATATATATATATTTTTTGCATAGCCCATGTCTTTATCTAAGATGCACTAGAGAGATCATTCTTTAAAACATGGAGTGTTTGTATGGTGGACATGTAAGGTATGTTTTTGCGCACTCCCAGTGTAGAAGCGGCATATATATGTATCTGGAGTGTACATGATCTTGATCTTGAGAGCATGATAAATCTCTTAACAAGGGTCAACAAGACTTGACACAACTCAAAATAAATAAGCAGCTATTTGTAGAATTTTTATCAAGAGTAATATATTTGGCCTTGGTAGGTAATTATCTATCATTGAAGAGCAGACTTTTTGCAATTTTAATTTTATCAAATAAATCCCGAAGTTCATTGCATAAGTGAGCAAGTTTCAAATCATCCTACTATATCGCAAATCTCAATTACTTAGAAGCAATGGGGTCCTTATAAAAAGTTGCACATAAATGGTAGGCTTTTGGCGAGGAATAAAGAGTATGCATGTTTAATTTCAAAGGCAGAAAGAAAATGGAGTATTCATTTATTTTTATCTTTTTATTTTATTAGCAATATTTTTATCATATAAATCAGATTTAAATTGTCATAGGAGGAAAAAAATAATTCTAAAAATTTTTTCTATGTAAGATTACCTTGATGGCGATTCCTCCCCCACACTTGTTTTTATACCTGTTCTTTTATTTTTCTCAAGTAGACAAAAATAATACAAAAACAAGTGGAGACAAAATAATTCGAACAAAGGACTTCTTTATTATTTAATATAAGCCGAGAATATACTCTACACCCACAGCCCGAGCCACCTTGACAAGTCAGTTGGTTAGACCGAATTGTACAGCGGCTAAGTCATCCTTAAGCTCTATATATTTCAGGCGAGTGTTAGCTAGTTCGCCTTTAAGCTCTACCACTACACCACGTAGTGACCGCACAGAAGTCCTAAGCGCGGCGATAGTGCGCGCGCTTTCCCGCTTCGACTCATTATCTGAATCGCTAAGAAATCCGTGTGGCTGCCCCCTAATGATGGGATTTTCGCGCTTGCGTTTTGGGACGCGAGGGGCAGCAGAAGGTAGATTAGAGTCACTTGGCAGCCGGTTTGATCGCCCCCCTGTAGCGGGGTTTGCGCGTTTGATACGCAAGGGGGCGGACGAGGTGGTCGTGGCTGTCTTAGGCGCGGGCGTAGGTGCAGGTGGCGCGAGCGGCGGCTTACGCATGAGGCCCTTCCCGCATCTTCCACCGGGTTTTTCTAATTTCCACCACGGTGTAGGACGGGTCGGAGCGCACAGTGGATCCTGAAGACAAGAACCTAGAGTCTAAACTGCTCGAAGGCGTTACAACATATGGATCTACAGGCGCCTTCTTCTTGTTCGCCGTCGTCGGCGGCACATCGTCGCGCGCCGTCTTCCTCGGTGCCGCCGTCTTGTGCGCCGCCACCTTCGTGCGAGCCGTGGAACGCAGGCTCGTTCCTTCGCTCGTGATGCTTGACGGGGGCATGATGGCAAGAGGGTACGTAAGCATCTCTCCTTCTTCCACACCGAACGCCTCGATCATGTTCGCCTCGGAGAATTCTCCTTCGGCGTCGAAGGATCCTCCCGACTCCATGAACAGCGCTAGCGCGTGGCTACTGTGACAGAACCGCCCAATTTATACAAGCTTAAGTACGACCGTCCCCGTTTAACACGTTGACACGCGCATACTCTCACTTATATAAACCCGGTAGTCTGCCGAGTGTCACGAAGGACCTCGGTAAATCAACTTTACACCAAGATCGCATGATTAAGCAAATACACATCACGTACATGGAGATTTGCAGCGGAAATAATATTACAAAGGAGTTCACAAATAATAGTACAAGTTTGGATTTTCCAATTCGATTAGTAAACAACATAGCTTTCAAATGATTACAATAACATGAGTTATAAATACTTTGCTAGCATAAGTGACATCCTCCAACAAAAGCATATAGATAAGAACATTATATGGAATCACCGAGCCCACTGGCGGTTAGCCACCATCCTTAGCAGCTGAAGACTTCACCTACAACATGGTGGGATAAACCCTGAGTACTCGAATGTACTCAGCTAGACTTACCCGACAGGAGAGAAAATAAAAGACTCTCAAGGATATGCAAGGCTTTTTGGTGGAGTTGGTTGGATAGCATAACTTTGCCAAAAAGAGCATTACTATCATGAGTCCTTACTTTCAACCTTTTAGTCAATATTTTAGCATCAAGTTCAGTTAAGCTACCATAGCTAGATTTTGCACCTATTCTATAGCAATCATTAATAACCATATCCGGTTTATCATGTAGCCATCATCATCATCATAACCATTAAGTTTCATTTAAATTATCTACGTTGCCGCTGCTCGAGTCAAGTTCTCACTATCTGGGAGAGACGGCGATTCGAATCGATTCCTATCTAGCTGGAGGGGTATTCCTAACACTCACCCAGACATACTTAGCTAGAGTAGCTTGGATCACCTTTAGCACAACTCCGGACCAATTCGCGGGTCCGTACGGCGCCGCACCCCCAGGGACCGCCTATCTGCCAGGGTCAGGACTCTAACCTGACTCCTCGATCTTACGCCATTGACTCCCCGCACATCCTTGCTACCAACCGGGGTGCGCACTTTAACCAGATCGGTGTATCCGGCCGGAGATGCACTCGTAGGCTTCGCAGTCGGAATGACTTATCCGGCCAGCTAAGTGGTAGGCATGCGTTCAACATGACACGAGGACGTACAGCGAATCGGTCCTTAACCGACACAGACGGGGATAGATTCACACCCAAGACCTCCATGCCTTGTTGCTTCACTATCGTCATCCCGCCCGGTCTCAAATTCATTATTAGCACATAGTTATTTCCACGATAGCAAATATAGCCAACCGTGATCAGGTATCCACCTATCTCTCACAGGTGACAGGAAATCACCCGGCTTCTACCGAGCTAAGCATAGAACGTTTTCCTTATACTATTAAGGGTTCAGGTAGTTTCATATAGTGGACAAGGTAGGAAATATGCACCAACGGTTTCATTCAACTCCTATCACCTAATGCATCATATAAAGTTATACTGTTGTGCTTTTATAAAAAGAGAGGGTAGGAGACTTAAAATGCTCCGGGGCTTGCCTCGAATCCGACACAAGTCAATTGAGTTAGTTTGCGCCATCTTGACGACATCTAAGCTGACAACACTTGTGTAGTCCTTCCATCGCCCAGATAGGTCCACCATCACGTCCTTCACGTGGTTCATCTAGCGTACCTAAATGAGATGCAAGATGCAAGTGTATGAATACATTGAAGTGCAATAGACAAAGCATCACACACAAGATTTCTAAAACCATTTCTGAAATCCAACTTTGAACAGTCATAACTTACAAACCATAAGGCTAAATACTACCAAAATTTAACAGCAGCTAGATAAATGAATTATCTACAACTTTGCTATAAACAAGATTCCCATAAAACATCATTTACACATTATAATCCAAACAGTTCCAGAAACTGTCCAGAAACAACAATTGCAAACAATTAATTATTAACTTATGTTTCAAACATGTATTTGAGCAAAACCATTGTTCCCAACAGTTTGCATATATCTAAAGAGCACCAGAAAACATAGTGGACATTACCAAATAAATTTATTTAATGCATTTCTTAATTTAGTTGGATTATAAGGTGAATTAAAGAACATATACCAAACATGCACAGTAAATTCTACAACAATTACAGTAGATTCTACATACCATCCATAGTCTATTGTATAAATTTTACTGCATTTGGATAAACATAGCTACATCTATGAAAAAGACAAATTGCTATTGCGATTAACCATGTGAGAGCAAGATAAATATACAAATCATATTTTCTTCAAACAAATGACCACATTATATATTAACATCATACAACAATATCATAGAATTGTACTAGAACAACATTTTTCCATTTTTAGATTTTTATTTACAATTATAAACCATTTATCAAACCCCATAAAGACATCTCTGTCCAAAACATGGACAGAATCTATCATGCCACATTAAACAGCCATAACTTGAGTTTCATATACTTATAAATTATGGTTATGTACTTTATAGAAAGCTTTCTAAATTGTGAACAACTTTGTTATAAACATCTAGAGCTAAATCTACAACTAACAAGGTCTTACATAACAAACAATGCACCCCTGTCTGGGTTTAGACAGAAACTGAAACAGTACTTTAAACTACTATAACTAAACATATGCTTGACCAAAAATTATTCTATTTAGCTTTATGGAAAGCTTATGAAAATTACTACAACTCATATGTTTTCATCCAGGCATGATTCCCAACGTAACTGAGCCAAACAATATAAACATGCAGATCCACTCAGAATAGGAGCAAAGAAACACAGAGCATTTGTTATTTTTATAACTCTTAATCTGTCATTCCTAAATTCATGAAACTTTTACCAGACATCAAATATCATATCAAAAGCTTGTCATAATATTTGTATATTTATTTGATCTATAATACAGTGGTTATGAAAAAGACAAATATAACAAGCAATTAAAACCGAACTGCACAAATCTATTTTTATCGTTAAAACTTCAAACTAAACCATGTCATATTATAGATCTACTGCATAGAGCATTTCACAAGGATTCCAGAAAGTCGACATTTTGTATTTTACGACTTTTCTACGAATTTCTAGGCATTAACAAATTTCAACCAGAAATCTGCTAAAACAAAAGAAAAGGAAAACCGATCTTGCACCGGGAACCCTGGATTTTCTATGAATCACGCTATAACCTAGAAACGTCTTGGCTTCGCATCTGGAACCCTGAGTTGTTTCTTATTCAAACCCGAGGTCCCCCTTCTTCCCAGACTAACGAGCAGAGACCGAACACGAACCAGAGACGGAGACGGAGTCCGGTCGGAGAGCTTATCAGACTAACGAGCAGAGACCGAACACGAACGAGAGACGGAGACGGAGTCCGGTCGGAGAGCTTGTCAGCATAGATGGAGTGGCGGCGTGGTTTCACCGGCGTCAGACACACCCACACACTCGCGCTCCAAGGGACGCCGCTACATGCAGCGGCCAGGAAGGGCTTTGCTGCTCAGTATGGAGGACATGGCGACGGTGCCTATTCAGTGGAGCCGAGGAGTGTGAGGCGAGATGGGAGATCGTTGAGGGAGTGGAGGAGGACGGAGGGGCTGCTCTGGTGCTTCTCCACATTCGCAGACCGAGGAAAAAGTGAGATGGAGGTGGCAGCAATGGAGGTGGGTGCTCTCTGCATGGTCGCCACGTTCCAGACACGCGTCGCCCTTTGAAGCATAAACGCGAACACCTGGCGGGTGACAGTATGGCCAGTGTGGGACGCCGATTTGGGCTATTTCTAGGCCGATTCGGGTCATGGGCCAAAAACGAAGTTTGTTGTCCTCGTGCTTCTCTACATTTTTTGTTTAAGGGTCATGGTCATTAGGGTTACGGATTAATGGATTATCTAATGCCAACCTATGAGTGTCAATGAATTAATAATGATTAGCAAAACTCAAAATTGATGACCAAAACGAAGTCAAACTGGTGTCATCTTTTTGCATGCTTTTGTCCACAATATGTACTCCAACTTTTATTTTGGGACCGAAGCAAGTTGTTTGTAAGAATTAGGAGAACGCGGAATGCCAACGTGATGAACTGCAAATCTAGACTTAGAAACTCTAAGTGCTGCAAATTATAGCAGATTCAATCTTGGAACTATTATTTGACATGCTTAGAAGATGATTCAGACTTAGTAACTTTAACAAAGATTGTAGTATGCAAACTATTCTACAACTTTTACAAAAGGACCTTCTACTGTTTTGGCCTGGTTAGTAAGATACAGGGCTCCCAACTAGGGTACCCGAAACTGAGCACCTCAGGACTCGGCCAAAATTCTGGAGTTCCAAAACAGCACTGCATTGAATTTTTCAGCTCCATTTGACTAGGTTAGGTACCAAACTAGCTCTTGACCATTAAACAAAGTTTGTTCTACAGAATCTAAACTACAACTTTCATTTAAGGTCAAACCTCAGAACTAGTATAGAAGTCAAACTTTCACTTTGGTCAAAGCAGCAACTTGATAAAGCTTGAATTAAGGTTTTAGGCCAATTGAAGCATTTTCTAGGCACAAGCTCTACATGTACCCTTCATGACTTTTGTTGTAGAGTTCATCTAGAGTCATTTGGGCAAGATTGCAAGGATTGGTTGATGACTATGGTTTTATTCACTTAATGAGGTCATTCCAACAAGCGTGTAACTTATCATTCCATGTGACCTTTTGATTCCAAACTTCTTGAAACTTTTTGAGTGCTCACTATAGGCAGTGATGGATGCGGAACACATGAGAGAGGTTCTATTAATGTCACCCAACATGCACTTTGAAAAAGGCCTATATGTAAGCAAGGGTGCATTCTCCAAGTTTAAGTGTTTAACTTGATGCTCACTTTCTTGGATTGACTTTATCATGATCATCACCACTTATCATGACATGTTTAAGCTCAAGACCTAGGATCAAACTAGTGGCAAACACCTAGGGTGTTACAACACTCCCCCCTTAAAAGAATCTCGTCCCGAGATTCAGGACAAAAGACTTCTAAGGGTAGAGAAGTATGTTATTCACTTCTAACATTGGTGATAGCAGTCAACTACTTATCCCCGAGCATCAGAGAGGCTAATTTGGTGAGGACACTTTCTGATACTGGTTCTTCATAGTGATTTTTTGTCTAAAGAATTTCCTTCATTGACTTCCATGAAGCATTGTTACTTTGGGAGGAACTCAAGACAACACTATCATATGTACTTCATTCCCAATGTATGATGGATGGTTCGGAGCACAGTAAACTACTCATTGCAATGTTTTCGTCTAATTTCACAAGGCTTGAAAAGCAGTGCTCTACCAAAATGGCTTGAGTACAACCTTCCGTAGGGGATGAGATCATGAACTAGATAAAACATCATTTGAGGTTATGAGAAACCAACTAACCAACAAACAATGTCTAATCCAGCCATAAAGTCTAATCAGTTAGATGCCAATTGATGGAAAACTACCTAAGGTTCCACGTGTGCAATTCTCTTTCTCTAATAACAACACTATATTATCTGAGTCTATCAAGCCAACGCTCACCATTCATGGAATTTCATGGCTCCAAGTGTTAACAATTAGCTAGGTCGTATCAAATACAACCTCTTGGGTAAAAGGACATAGAAGATACCCAAGGCATGTTAGTACTAGATAAGTATTGCTAAGGATGGATGATAGGAAGATCTAGAGAACAACAAAAGTTGCAAGTATTCATCGAACTAGGGAAACAAGCTACTACCAAGCAAGTCAACTAAAATTTTCCTTCATTAAGCAACGGCTTAGTAGGTTCTAGGTCGACTTGCATTGTAGCAAAATAGCTTGGTGAGACTACTTTTGCGATTGAGGATTCCTTTCTAGGATCAAACAACAGTTCTAAGATAATAAATCTAAGATTTGTCATTTAACCCTTCCAAATATTTTTGACTTGTAGAACTCCTAGATTGCTCAACTATCAGTTGATGTGATAGGGTAACAGCTAGGCACCAAAGGTGATAGGAGGCTTTTCTAGGTCATCCTAAGGTTCATCCAAATCAAATTTTAAACAAAACTTTTGATAGCACCACACACAGAATGATGCTGACCGAGGGACATACTTTCTCTAGCTTGTGACCCAGATATAGCATCTAGTACTATATGTGTGATTGTCCAAGAGGGAATGGACTTGACAACATTGGGTTTAGAGAAGGAGGCCATATTTGCATCACTGATCGACTCGTTATCTTCTTTGCTGAACAACGGTCTATGAGACATAGCTGTTATAGCTACTAAAGAGTCATTATCTAGCTGGAGATTAACTTTCTTATTGGTAACTAACCAGTTGTCCCTCAACACTAAAAACTTCCAAAGCTTTCTTCCTGGTGGCAACAATTGTAGTTGATGCGTATATAGGCAGTTAAGATCAAAGTCAGCCAAAGAGAGATTACAATAGAAATGGTTGATTATGACTGTGTGATTACCATGCACTTTAGATTGAGACTTGGATAGCCAGGTCATAAGAATAATGCAACAATCAATTCTTGTCTGACCGATAACTTGTCCAACTTTAAGTGTTGTGTGCCCTTTTGGATTCAACAGTGGATGATAGAAGTTACTCACTAAACGACTGATATTGTTACATGGGTAACACATAAAGTCTCTTGTCTACCACTCCTTGCAGTCTGTTAAGGTTTATGTCGGTAACCTATTCTTCATATGTTATCTTCTTAGCAACTTCAAAAGGAAGTCGTATTAGATAAGTCTGATATAGATCCTTTGATTGAAGATAAGGAAAGATAACCAAGGACAAGTTCATGAGAAGATAACACAGTGGTGTAGTTTTATAATAGATCATGTCTAGCAACCACGATACCAGTGCGTGCCGAGCAGCACGACCTTGTGTCTGCAGCCACAGGATGCTCTCGGTTTCGTCACGGCACCGTCAATCGTTAATCATGACAATATTATTGACCTTACCACCAACATGAAATCTCACATGACATAGGTAGGTCTTGCATGTACAAGGATCATGTGCAAGACAAAATTAAGCAAGCAAAGATGACAACAAGTTTTGGAGGTAACAAGTAGAAGGTTAAAGGATGAGAACATGGCACAAGACAGAATGTATATGCCTTATGCCCATCAAGGTCATTACCTAACGATTAATTTATGAGATGCGATCATGTTGGGTAGGAACATGAGATCAAAATCGATAAGTATCCCAAGACTTGGGGAGGCTGGAGACGACTAAAGTAAACTCCAAAGGTAAAAACATTACACCGATGAGGGATTGAGTTGATAAGGATCTACATGATTTTAAGCAAAAGATTCCAAGATTGGGTAGCAAGAGATTGCATTACACAAGCTAAGCTTTGGGAGAGGCAACCGGAAGGTCCAACATGGATTTGGTATGGTCTCCGTAACTATCAAAGAACAACTATAGTCAAAAGCTTTGTATAGCAAGAACTTATCCTAGCTAGTTGGCTAGACAAGGATATTTGCAAACGGGTGCAGGACAACCATGTTATATGCAAGCATTTGAGGGTCTGAACATGGGTTTTCGTATCAAGCATAGGCATGGATGCTCCAACATTCAAAACTAACAACCAAGTCTATAAGCTGGGCTCCTAAGAGAGGGAACCTAGTTTGATACAACCAACACACAACATAACTTGAGTGTCATTCTAAGATAAAGCTATTTAACACTCATGCTCATCGAGGACAAAACAAGAAACAACCAAGGCATGATCTAGATAACCAACATCCACACATCATAATAGTTTTAAGCAAGTACTTGAGAAAACTCAAACAATCACGCTTAAACAACCATTACTAAGCACACAGCTTACATTTAACAAGCATTTATCTACAGGAATACACACATTTGTTCTACTTACAAGGATTATGATACCATATGTGCTACAAAGCAAGTGGACATGGCTCAGTCTTTTAGGGAGAAGATGATTTTGAGATAGATAGTGAAAGGGCTCCAAAAGATTTTGGCATGGCTGCACTATCATGCAAATGGACATACCACAAGCAAGGGTTTAGCATTTAGGAAAACTCAGTGGAAAAAAGGTTATCAAACCTATAGAGCTAATTCAAAACTTAACAAGGTTGAAAAAGAATAGCAATTAGCTCTACCTAAACTAGGATAGAGAACTTGACACGAATTTTAGAAAATGATAACTAAAGTTCCATTGATCGAACAAACATGACCGTTAATCTTATGGAAACTTATCAAGTTATCTAAAATTTTCTTATTATCATCTTAAGGTGCTTCTACAGCTAACAAGCACAAACAATACAAAGAAGACATATCTATTCAGATTTTTGACAGATTCTGCCATTCTACTTTACAGGCTCATAACATAAAATTTACACTACCAAAAGTAGTGATCTAAGACATTTTGGAAACCTTAACAAAAGTACTACACTTCTTCTATTAACTCCACGACATGATTCTGTATGCACACTAGTCAAACAAACTAAACATTCAGATCTTTTCAGAACATATTCAGGATGTGACAACAAACTTCTAAAATTCATAACTCCTAAAACATCAGGCCTACGGTCATGAAATTTTAGGATAGACTAGATATATAAGTTAGCTACAACTTTGGTATTCACTATAATTACAGAAAACACCATTATTGTCATGAAAACATTACGAGTATAGAATCTGCTATAGCAGCCAAAGTTCAACACACCTATCTAGCAATGTTTTCCCTTGTTCTATTAACCAGAGAGCACACACTTGTATAACTCCAGTAGCTACAAACATTTTTACATAGACAACAACAATTTATCTTGGTGACAAGGAGGGATTGACATAAGAATCAATTGCTTAAGTGAGGTTAAAGCATTTGCAAACACTTGCATGAGCAACGTATTCACCACTTGGCTAAACAAGTGGACACCTACAAATTCAAGCATGTAGCCTTAACTATTTCTATAATTGGTAGGCCATATTTTTACTTAGTTAATTAACATTAGAGGATTCATCGGAAAACATTCACATGCATGTTCACCGACAAGCTTTAGCTTTCAAAGGATTGTAGTTCTTGCTACTACTAACTTAGCATTCCTATAGAAGCAAACATTCAAGGCTAGACACATCACACACTACTTTTAAGCAAAACTATTTAAGTAGCAGGACTAAGGCACATTTTGTATAGCTTCACACAAGGAAAAGAGTAGCATCACATCACTCACAAGTTACAAATTATTGGAACAAGGTGGAGAAGCATTGTCATACATAATGCAACAAACATAAGGATGCATGCTTCGTCTTATTCGTCCTCACAAAATTGCCAGCCTATGGTGGCAATCACGTTCTATGTCGGTGGCATAACACGTACTCTCTTGACATATAGCTAGTCGTCCACTACATTCAATCTATGCATTCGTGGTTAGTGTACCTGCAGAAGAATTTCATTTCAGCCCAAACCAACAATAATATAAGTACAGAAATGAAAGTCTGGTCTCTAGGTTGAAAGCTAAATACTCCAATATATATTCCCGAATATATATTGCAGCATACTACCCATGTGAAGCACGCCCATGTATACACAGAGACATGTATATACGATCGTACCAACTAACCCACAATTAAGTACCTTCATATAGACATGTGTGTAACATGTAAATATTCCAGTAACCACATCTAACTTTCCCCTAGACCGACGGTTGGACGGTCATGCTCTCACAACTCACACTTACCATAGCGTAGAGGCATATAGATCCATACATTACCACTCAAGCAAGTGGCATCCATACAATTTTACGCCGTATGGACGACAAAAGGAAAATATTGCTTACCGTGACGTAGAGGTATATGATCCATTCATTACCACTTAAGTAAGTGGCATCCATACTATTGCACGCCGTATGGACGACGAAAGTAAAAGTTGCAACAAAGTAAACCTCCATAGTTAGTATCAGTTTACATAAAGCCACCTAGTAGTCCTTAATTGGGCATAACTGGAGGTTGTCGCTAGCATAGTTTTTATAAATTAGTTTTGACAAGTTTTGCCTGTAGCTAAAGTTTTAGTCAAAATAGGATTTTTCAAATCAAAACTTTGTTTTCAAAATAGTGTACCTGATAGTATTATACTTAATCTTGCTCCGATACCAGCTTTGACAGAACCGCCCAATTTATACAAGCTTAAGTACGACCGTCTCCGTTTAACATGTTGACACGCGCATACTCTCACTTATATAAACCTGGTAGTCTGCCGAGTGTCACGAAGGACCTCGGTAGATCAACTTTACACCAAGATCGCATGATTAAGCAAATACACATCACGTACATAGAGATTTGCAGCGGAAATAATATTACAAAGGAGTTCACAAATAATAGTACAAGTTTGGATTTTCCAATTCGATTAGAAAATAATATAGCTTTCAAATGATTACAATAACATAAGTTATAAATACTTTGCTAGCATAAGTGACATCCTCCGACAAAAGCATATAGATAAGAACATTATATGGAATCACCGAGCCCACCGGCGTTTAGCCACCATCCTTAGCAGGCTGAAGACTTCACCTGCAACATGGTGGGATAAACCCTGAGTACTCGAATGTACTCAGCTAGACTTACCCGACAGGAGAGAAAATAAAAGACTCTCAAGGATATGCAAGGCTTTTTGGTGGAGTTGGTTGGATAGCATAACTTTGCCAAAAAGAGCATTACTATCATGAGTCCTTACTTTCAACCTTTTAGTCAATATTTTAGCATCAAGTTCAGTTAAGCTACCATAGCTAGATTTTGCACCTATTCTATAGCAATCACTTAATTATTAAGCATCACATTAATAACCATATCCAGTTTATCATGTAGCCATCATCATCATCATAACCATTAAGTTTCATTTAGTTTATCTACGTTGCCGCTGCTCGAGTCAAGTTCTCACTATCTGGGAGAGACGGCGATTCGAATCGATTCCTATCCAGCTGGAGGGGTATTCCTAACACTCACCCAGACATACTTAGCTAGAGTAGCTTGGATCACCTTTAGCACAACTCCGGACCAATTCGCAGGTCCGTACGGCGCCGCACCCCCAGGGACCGCCTATCTGCCAGGGTCAGGACTCTAACCTGACTCCTCGATCTTACGCCATTGACTCCCCGCACATCCTTGCTACCAACCGGGGTGCGCACTTTAACCAGATCGGTGTATCCGGCCGGAGATGCACTCGTAGGCTTCGCGGTCGGAACGACTTATCCGGCCAGCTAAGTGGTAGGCATGCGTTCAACATGACACGAGGACGTACAGCGAATCGGTCCTTAACCGACACAGACGGGGATAGATTCACACCCAAGACCTCCATGCCTTGTTGCTTCACTATCGTCATCCCGCCCGGTCTCAAATTCATTATTAGCACATGGTTATTTCCACGATAGCAAATATATACAACCGTGATCAGGTATCCACCTATCTCTCGCCGGTGACAGGAAATCACCCAACTTCTATCGAGCTAAGCATAGAACGTTTTCCTTATACTAGTAAGGGTTCAGGTAGTTTCATATAGTGGACAAGGTAGGAAATATGCACCAACGGTTTCATTCAACTCCTATCACCTAATGCATCATATAAAGTTATACTGTTGTGCTTTTATAAAAAGAGAGGGTAGGAGACTTAAAATGCTCTGGGGCTTGCCTGGAATCCGACACAAGTCAATTGAGTTAGTTTGCGCCATCTTGACGACATCTAAGCTGACAACACTTGTGTAGTCCTTCCATCGCCCAGATAGGTCCACCATCACGTCCTTCACGTGGTTCATCTAGCGTACCTAAATGAGATGCAAGATGCAAGTGTATGAATACATACAAGTGCAATAGACAAAACATCACACCCAAGAAGCATGGAAAGAGCATGGTTACAGTAAACATACTTAAGCACATCTCACTGCTCAACTTAATGATTACACAACCAACATGCTAAGTCAACAAAGAATGCAACATTAATCATATTAGGCATGACATCTAGTAAGCAAGATTTCAGGTGTATTAACTTGGCTATTATCAAAGACATGAGTCATACATAGCAATATACCAAGCAACAGCAATAAAAGGAATCTGCCATTTTTAGGACTGTTAACAGCAGCTGAGTAAATAAATCATAACTGGAGTTACACAACACCAAAAGACATGCAAGAAGACATTCTGGAAAGTTTAAGAAATTATCTACATTTGATATTTAGACATCAAAGCATGATTCATAAGTTTGGCAGGTCGAAATATTAGAATTACAGAATCAGGTCCTAACAAGACAGAGAGCAACCATTTCTGAAATCCAGCTTTGAACAGTCATAACTTACAAACCATAAGGCTAAATACTACCAACATTTAACAGCAGCTAGATAAATGAATTGTCTACAACTTTGCTATAAACAAGATTCCCATAAAACATCATTTACACATTATAATCCAAACAGTTCCAGAAACTGTCCAGAAACAACAATTGCAAACAATTAATTATTAACTTATGTTTCAAACATGCATATGAGCAAAACCATTGTTCCCAACAGTTTGCATATATCTAAAGAGCACCAGAAAACATAGTGGACATTACCAAATAAATTTATTTAATGCATTTCTTAATTTATTTGGATTATAAGGTGAATTAAAGAACATATAACAAACATGCACATTAAATTCTACAACAATTACAGTAGATTCTACATACCATCCATAGTCGATTTTATAAATTTCACTGCATTTGGATAAACATAGCTACATCTATGAAAAAGACAAATTGCTATTGCGATTAACCATGAGAGAGCAATATAAATGTACAAATCATATTTTCTTCAAACAAATGACCACATTATATATTAAAATAATATAACAATATCATAGAATTGTACTAGAACAACATTTTTCCATTTTTAGATTTTTATTTACAATTATAAACCATTTATCAAACCCCATAAAGACATCTCTGTCCAAAACATGGACAGAATCTATCATGCCACATTAAACAGCCATAACTTGAGTTTCATATACTTATAAATTATGGTTATGTACTTTATAGAAAGCTTTCTAAATTGTGAACAACTTTGTTATAAACATCTAGAGCTAAATCTACAACTAACAAGGTCTTAGATAACAAAAAATTCACCCCTGTCTGGGTTTAGACAGAAACTGAAACAGTACTTTAAACTACTATAAGTAAACATATGCTTGACCAAAAATTATGCTATTTAGCTTTATGGAAATCTTATAAAAAGTACTACAACTCATATGTTTTCATCCAGGCATGATTCCCAACCTAACTGAGCCAAACAATATAAACATGCAGATCCTCTCAGAATAGGAGCAAAGCAACACAGAGCATTTGTTATTTTTATAACTCTTAATCTGTCATTCCTAAATTCATGAAACTTTTCCAGACATCAAATATCATATGAAAAGCTTGTCATAATATTTGTACATTTATTTGATCTATAATACAGTGGTTATGAAAAAGATAAATATAACAAGCAATTAAAACCGAACTGCACAAATTAAAACAAGCAGATTTCTGGTTTTGACCCTAAAACAAAACCATGTCATATTATAGATCTACTGCATAGAGCATTTCACAAGGATTCCAAAAAGTCCACATTTTGTATTTTACGACTTTTCTACGAATTTCTAGGCATTAACAAAGTTCAACCAGAAATCTGCTAAAACAAAAGAAAAGGAAAACCGATCTTGCACCGGGAACCCTGGATTTTCTATAAATCACGCTATAACCCAGAAACACTATTCATATGAGTCTTGGCTTCGCATCTGGAACCCTGAGTTGTTTCTTATTCGAACCCGAGGTCCCTCTTCTTCCAGAGACCGAACACGAACGAGAGATGGAGACGGAGTCCGGTCGGAGAGCTTGTCAGCATAGATGGAGTGGCGGCGTGGCTTCACCGGCGTCGGACACATCCACACTCTCGCGCTCCAAGGGACGCCGCTCACATGCAGCGGCCAGGAAGGGCTTTGCTGCTCAGTATGGAGGCCATGGCGACGGTGCCTATTCAGTGGAGCAGAGGAGTGTGAGGTGAGATGGGAGATCGTTGAGGGAGTGGAGGAGGACGGAGGGGCTGCTCTGGTGCTTCTCCACATTCGCAGACCGAGGAAAAAGCGAGATGGAGGTGGCAGCAATAGAGGTGGGTGCTCTCTGCATGGTCGCCACGTTCCAGACACGCGTCGCCCTTTGAAGCATAAATGCGAACACCTGGCGGGTGACGGTATGGCCAGTGTGGGACACCAATTTGGGCCATTTCTACGCCGATTTGGATCATGGGCCAAAAACGATGTTTGTTGTCCTCGTGCTGCTCTACATTTTTCGTTTAAGGGTCATGGTCATTAGGCTTATGGATTAATGGATAATCTAATGCCAACCTATGAGTGTCAATGAATTAATAATGATTAGCAAAATTCAAAATTGATGACCAAAATGAAGTCAAACTGGTGTCATCTTTTGGCATGCTTTTGTCCACAATATGTACTCCAACTTTTGTTTTGGGACCAAAGCAAGTTGTTTGTAAGAATTAGGAGAACGCAGAATGCCAACGTGATGAACTGCAAATGTAGACTTAGAAACTCTAAGTGCTGCAAATTATATCACATTCAATCTTGGTACTATTATTTGACATGCTTAGAGGATGATTCCGACTTAGTAACTTTAATAAAGATTGTAGTATGCAAACTATACTACAACTTTTACAAAATTACCTTCTACTGTTTTGGCCTGGTTAGTAAGATACTGGCCTCCCCACTAGGGTACCCGAAACTGAGCACCTCTCGACTTGGCCAAAATTCTGGAGTTCCAAAACAGCACTGCATTGAATCTTTTTAGCTCCATTTGACTAGGTTAGGGACCAAACTAGCTCTTGGCCATTAAACAAAGTTTGTTCTACAGAATCAAAACTACAACTTTCATTTAAGGTCAAACCTCAGAACTAGTACATAAGTCAAACTTTCATTTTGGTCAAAGCAGCAACTTGATAAAGCTTGAATTAAGGTTTTAGGCCAATTGAAGCATTTTCTAGGCACAAGCTCAACATGTACCCTTCATGACTTTTGTTGTAGAGTTCATCTAGAGTCATTTGGGCAAGGTTTCAAGGATTGGTTGATGACTATGGTTTTATTCACTTAATGAGGTCATTCCAACAAGCATGTAACTTATCATTTCATGTGACCTTTTGATTCCAAACTTCTTGAAACTTTTTGAGTGCTCACTATAGGCAGTGATGGATGTGGAACACATGAGAGAGGTTCTATTAATGTCACCCAACATGCACTTTGAAAAAGGCCTATATGTAAGCAAGGGTGCATTCTCCAAGTTTAAGTATTTAACTTGATGCTCACTTTCTTGGATTGACTTTATCATGATCATCACCACTTATCATGACATGTTTAAGCTCAAGACCTAGGATCGAACTAGTGGCAAACACCTAGGGTGTTACAGCTGCCCATTCCCTAAGCGCTACTCTTGATAGAGGTGGTTTGTGAAGATATAAACTTGGAAAGCACTAATGGCTATGGCTTAGAGAGGGGTCAGGGGGTGTTTAAATAGGAAGAAGACCCTCCCTGGCGAGATCACGAGCGGCAAATTTGAATTTGCATGCAGATAAGGATAGAGATGACAAAGAGATTGGGCCACAGACGTGTCAGGCCAGGGGCGGCCGACCCCTCGGCACGTCCGTTGGCCCTGAATTTTGGCGTGCGCGCTCGTCCCACTTTTCAAATTTTGAATCTGCCTGCGTTTTGCTACGCTTCCTAGATATTTTTTTAGAGAAACAAGGGTTTTATTGAAAGGTAAAAGCTAAAAACTAAAGATCCTTTTTAGAAATCATATTTTTATTTTTGGTAATTCAAAACTAAGCAGAATTAATTGAAATATTTTATTTATATTATTATTATTATTATTATATTTTTTTACAATTTAAACCAATTAATCAAATGTATTGTTTCAATTTCCTTTTCAAAATTAGGTTCCAGGAAAACTTTTAAGCATTGACCATTTACCTTAGTGATATTACCTTCGTCATCTGCTATGGTGATCGTGCCATGCTCGGAGGTCTCGATGACGGTGTATGGTCCTTTCCACTTACTCCGAAGTTTTCCTGCACCGAAAAGTTGTACCTTGGAGTTGAAGAGTAGAACGCGGTCGCCTTTTCTAAACTCCTTGGGTTTGATTCAGTGATCGTGCCATTTCTTTGTTCTTTCCTTGTATATCCTGGCACTGTGGTAAGCTTTTTCTCGCCATTCTTCATGCTCAGCTATCTGTTTCTGTCGGTTCCTGCCAGCTAGCTTGAAGTCCATATTCCAGTTCTTGATCGCCCAGTAAGCTCGGTGCTCGAGCTCAACCGGGATATGGCATGCTTTGCCATATACCATCTGGAATGGTGACATGCCTATGGGGGTTTTATAGGCCGTCCGATATGCCCAGAGGGCATCTGGTAACTTGCTCTTCCAACCCTTCCCCATTTCGTTGACTGTTTTCTGCAGGATGTTCTTGATTTGCTTGTTTGAGGTTTCCGCTTGACCGCTTATTTGAGGGTGGTATGGGGTAGCTATGTTGTGCTTTGCTCCAAGCTCACGCAGGAAGTTTCTGAATGTTCTGTCAATGAAGTGTGATCCTCCATCACTCACAACCATCCTGGGTGTTCCGAACCGAGGAAAGATCACTTCATGAAACATCTTCCGTGCGTGCTTTGCGTCAGCAGCTCGGCATGGTAGAGCTTCTACCCACTTGGACACATAGTCCACAGCAACCAGGATATACTCGCAATCTTGGGACTTCTAGAATGGACCCATGAAGTCAATGCCCCATACATCAAATACTTCGACCAGTAGGTTGTAATGGAGGGGCATTTCATTGCGAGCAGTGATGTTGCCTTGAAACTAACACTTCTGGCATCTTCAGATGAAGTCCTTCGTGTCCTCATACATCGTTGGCCAGAAGAATACACACTGCCAGATTTTGGCTTGAGTGCGGAAGGCTCCATAGTGGCCTCCGTATGGTGCAGAGTGGCATTGTTCGATGATTTTCTCTCCTTCGGTTGCTGGTACACACCTCCTCAAAAGCCCGTCGGAACAGACCCGATACAAGTATGCGTCGTCCCAAAGGTGTCGGTGGCTCTCAACTTGCAGCTTCTTCCTGCTTTCGCCTGGTGGTACGTAACCCGTGACCATGTAGTTGACGATGGTGGCGTACCACGGGTTCAGGTCAGTCACTCTTAACAGCATGTTGTCGCGCATGAAGTCATTAATGGGTAGTTCCTACATGTTAGTGACTTGCATACGCGAAAGATGGTATGCCACAGTATTTTCTATACCCTTTTTGTCTTTTATTTCTAAATCAAATTCTTGTAACAGCAAGATCCATCTTATGAGGTGAGGTTTTGCATCTCTCTTAGTGAGCAGGTATTTTAGAGCAGCATGATCAGTATAAACAATTATTTTTGCTCCCATTACGTAATATCTGAATTTATCAATAGCGAAAACTACGGCAAGAGCTCTTTTTCTGTGGTAGCATAATTTAACTGAGCTCCTATCATAGTTTTTCTAGCATAAGCAATTGCATGATGCTGTTTATCTTTTGTTTGACCTAAGACTGCACCGACAGCAAAGTCACTAGCATCACACATTATCTCAAACGGTAGCGACCAATCCGGGGGTTGAATGATTGGTGCTGAGATGAGTGCCTTCTTTAAAGTATGAAAGGCAGTGAGACACTCATCGGTGAACTCAAAGGGTGTTTCTTTGGCTAAAAGATTTGTAGGAGGCCTTGCAATTTGTGAAAAGTTTTTTATAAACCTTATATAGAAACCAGCGTGGCCTAAGAAACTTTGGATCCCTTTTACGTTCACTGGAGGAGGTAGACCCTCTATTACTTCAATTTTGGCCTTGTCTACCTTGATTCCACTCTCGGAAACTAGGTGTCCGAGAACGATGCCTTCTCTGACCATGAAATGGCACTTTTCCCAATTAAGTACCAGGTCTTTATCACGGCATCTTTGCAACACTTTGTCTAAGTTTTCTAGACAATGATCAAAAGTTTTTCCATAGACTGAAAAATCGTCCATGAAAACTTTCATAATTTCCTCGATCATGTCAGAAAGGATAGACATCATGCACCTTTGAAAGGAGGCGGGTGCATTGCATAGTCCGAAGGACATGCGTCTATAAGCAAGCGTCCATATGGGCATGTGAACGTGGTTTTGCTTTGATCATCGGGGTGGATAGGGATCTGATGATAACCCGAATACCCGTCAAGAAAACAAAAGAAAGAATGTTTCGCCAGCCGCTCTAACATTTTGTCAATGAAGGGCAGTGGGAAATGATCTTTCTTTGTTGCCTTGTTAAGTTTTCGATAATCGATACACATTCTCCACCCTGTCTGTGGTCGTTGGGGGATTAACTCATCTTTATCGTTTTTAACGACTGTCACTCCTCCCTTCTTTGGAACCACTTGGACAGGACCGACCCAGTCACTATGTGGTATGGGATAAATAATCCTAGCGTGAAAAAGTTTGAGAACTTCCTTTTTCACGACTTCACGCATCGTGTTGTTCAGCCTACGTTGGGGTTCAAGAGAAGGTGTAAGCTCAGGGTCCGTTGGTATGCGATGTGTGCAGAGTGTTGGGCTTATTCCCTTGAGGTCTTGCAAAGAATACCCAAAGGCTGTGCTATGTTTTTCTAAGATGGCAATGAGTTTGTTCGACTCCTCATCAGATAGCTTATCACTAATAATTACGGGAGTTTCTTTGTTGCCGTTTAGAAAGGCATAACGCAGCCCAGCGGGCAAGGGTTTAAGCTCAACTGGAGGTTTTGGTGGCGTTTCATCCTCGGGGAGTTCTATGGTTTCTCCTAGCTCGTCCTCTTCTCGAATGAAGCTTTCCACATCTTTATCTAAGGACGATTCGGGTGTTTTAAAAGGTGAAACGGCCATCACCTCCTTGGGAAAAGGTAGGTCGGGTCGAGAGTCGGTCACTGAGTTTTTAGCTCGAGTGATTGGAATGGAAAAAGTGTCTCTTCCCAATTTTACATTCATTGCCCCTGTAGCTGGCAGTTCATGGGTTAAAAGCTCTATAGGGTGGCTTATAAGGATGTCAAAACTTTTAATGTCAAAGACATAAAAGTCAAGACTCGTTCTGATGTTATCAAGTCGTACATGGGTTTGGTGGAGAATCCCACAACTTTTCAATTCCGTACGCAGGGCTACCTTGAGAGTTTTCTCTGTCGGGGCCAGTGGTTCAGACCCTAGATGGGTGAGCATAAAAGATTTCGACATTAAATTGGCCCCGACAAGTGGATTATACAATGCTCCTTGCCAGCTACGCCGAATTTTGCACTGAATGGACGAAGATGGAGTATTAATCTGAAGTGGATCAGAAGATAACTCCGTTTCTTTGGTCCATTCCTGACTCATGATAGCTGAGAGTTCATTAATTGAATGTTTTATAAAATCCTCATCTAGCTGATCATTAGCAGTGGCAACTTGCGGCTTTCTTTGACATGAGTACTTCGAGGTGTTTCCAAAATCTTTAAAAAGATCATCCTCGAAGAATGGGAGATCTGAAGGTTGAAAATCTTCCTTCGTGGGTCCCGATATGGTAGGAGATGTCTCTATAGGTGTATTGTCAGTGGAGGCTATTGAGACTTCCTCTATTTCAGGTTCGGGCTCTACGCGGAGGGGTTCTAGCGGAGGAGTGTTCTCTAGAATGAGGTCTAGTAAGGCTTCTCCTTCTGTTGTGGTCTTGTGGTTAAACGACCCTCCGACAGCTATGTCTAATTGTAGGGCAGACTCCTTGTGTAGCCCTAGCCAAAAATGTTGTAACAACACGTGGCTAGGGATTGACAAGTCTGGGCCAGAACGGGTAAGAATTAAAAATCTATCCTAGGCTGCACCTATGGTTTCCTTCTCTTGTTGTTGGAAGCTGAGAATCTCTTGTCGTAGGGCAGCGACACGAGATATAGGGAAGAACGTGAGACAGAATCTGTTCCTCAATTCTTCCCAATCTCCTTTCACCTTTCCTACGTTATGGGCGTACCATTGTTTTGCCTTATATTCAAGAGAAAAGGGAAACAATTTCCACCTAAGGGTTTCTTGCGACATACCCGAAATTGTCAGGCATGCACAGAGTTGCTCAAACTCCCTTAAATGATGATATGGATTTTCATAATCTAGGCCTGAGAAGGTTTGTTCCCGAACCATGGCTATAAAGCTAGGACGGAGCTCATAACTTGAAGCTGTGATTGGCTTTGACGATTGTGGTGGTTCTACGAGCTCGCCCTTAGGAGCAGAGAGTTGGTAAAGTGTGTTTGGCTCCATAGTATTTTTTATAATTTTTATATATATAATTTTTTTAGATAAAAATGGGAGATGATACACGGGCAACTAGGTTCGACTCAAAAACGACAACCGTTCCCCGGCAACGGCGCCAGAAATGCTTGTTGGTATTTCTTAGCGATGCAGCCAATTATCCGCAAGCGCACGGAAGTACCGTTGTAGCACTTGACCCGGTGGTATTCAGGGTATCGAGATTTCACAGGGAACGGAGGTGTTTTGAGACTTAAACTAAGTGTACCCTAGAGTAAAGTGAGAGGGATGACTTAGGTAGTGAGGTTCTCCTAATGGTAGAAGTTTTGTGCAAGGCAACGTGCTTTTCTAATCTTACTTCGGGCAATGGAGCGTACCTGGTCTGCCAGGTGATACCGACGTGTAGCTCTACGCCGTATCCGAACGTGGGGGAAACTAGGGACAAACAGGGCTGTCACCACCTGCTGCCGACCCCTCAACCGTGGGATACGAGGCAAACAAGGGTAACCTCTAACCTAGACACCACGTCTACGTTATTAGCTACTACTCTAGCATTGCGCAGGTCCTCCCGCCAGCCAGCAAGAGTCCCTCTACTAGAGTATCTACCGAGAGATAGACAACGAACCCGCAAGATTATAAGAACACGATAACGATTACTCAATAACTTCTTAGAACAAAAGAAGAATACAACCTTTTCTTACCCCAATATGGTATTCCAGGTTGTAGAGGTACAGCTCGGGAAGCGGGCAGCACTTCGGCCCTTCTGCCCAGTGCAACTAGGGGAACGGACCGGGTGCTTGCTACTTCTCTTACTCTACACTCTAACTCACTCTCCTATTCTATTCCTAACTAGAGGCTAAGGATATGAGTGGAAGCTCCGCCTCTCTACTACTACTCTTGTATCTCTCTTTATTCTTGTGGACTTGAAGCTTGAATGGATTGAATGATGATCAATGAAAGGCCCTCTCCCCCTCCTTATATAGGTGTGGAAGGTCGGTTTGGGAGGAAGTAAATTGCAAAATGCAGCCGGGAACCGCGCTAGGGCTTCGCATGCACCGCATCTGCAAAAGGCGGTGGGGAGCTGGGCCAGGCCGGGGTCGGTTGACCCTAGGGGGCGGCCGCCCCCTGGCTCGCTCCGTTGGCCCAGGCCCAAAGCCCAGACGATGCGCCTCGGCCTTCTGAGTTTGAATCCAATTGCATTTCGATGCCCTTCTGTATTTGAATTAAATGTGCCTTCAATTCTTTGATTTTGGCGGCTCAAACCCTAGTGTCCTGCATACACATGTGTTCACCAAAATTGTGGAATTTGGTTAGCATAAAAAGCCCTATTTCTAATGTTTGGTGATATTTTATAGAGTTTGTGTGCATGTTGGCGGTATGAAAAGTGTATTTTAAGAAACGCTAACAGTTGGAAGGTGGAGTACTATGCTCTCAAGTGCCGGGAACCCAGTCAGATCTTGGGAAAGCTAGAATTGGGTTGACATATGCAAGATTCGATTCTACATATGTCGGGTGGTTAGGAAATCCAGCTGGATTGCTAAGCGATTCGAATCGTCATTGCTCTCGGATTTGGAGACTCAATTCCTTTGACCCTCATCATAGTTAAATATGCAACTAAGTTATGAATTGGGGAAAAAGAAAATATCTCATGGAGCTCGGATCCTAATTCTCGGACTCAGAGTGACATGAAGCTATGGTCGTCGGATTAATAACACTTTTGTTAAGGACTAGGAATTCACAGACTTGTTTGTGAAAAGCAACTAGATAGACTGTCCTCGAATTCCTTGGCCTCTTGAGGCGACTAATTCGAGGCTAAAACTTGAAAGTAAGGATTCCCTATTAGTAAGCTTTTATGCAAAACAACTTGGCTCCTTGCTCAACCACTCCTTGTCTACCCTAAGCCTGCATTCCTAAGTTCTCCTCTTTCCAACCGGGTAAGTCTTGTTGAGTACTCCCATACTCAGGGTTCTATAACCCCTGTTGCAGGTGAGGCATAGGAGCCAACTTGTTTCAGACTGAAAGAGCATCTAGGCCCCTAATGAGTTTCGGTGATTAATAACAATGTTGATTACTATGACTAACGTGTGTCTTGCAGAGGCAAAGTCATTTGTGTTAGGTCATGGAAATAGGTACTCGATGGATAGGGACGTACATGCCTACTTAATAGTGGAAATTGTTTCAGTTTTCAAAGGATGGTTGGACATCATCAAGACTAGACTAGGACTAAGTGCCATATGCTGAAGAAGGCCACTTAGAGTTGTTTAGGACTTTGTTTTCCTTTGACCGTACTATTAAGAGGGGCTTTGATCTAGTAGCTTGACTTAGGCAAGCCTTTAGGTTTAGGTGTGGTGCACACTCGGTAAACCTAGCACTAGGTAGCTCAGAGATAGTCCTTAGATCGAGAGGAACAAACTTCGTTTTGGAACGATCCGAGGAAGTTTGGGTGCCTAAGTTGGCACCAGACGCTGCACCGGACGCTCTGTGAGTGCGTTCGGTGAGGTCATTTGCAGTCAGAGTGCCTGAGTGCCTAGGGTTAGGCACCGAACGCTAGCACCGGACACACCGGGTAGCGTCCGGTCCTAAACCTAGGGAGGTCCAAAGGGTGACTGAGGTCACCGGACGCTAGCACCGGACTCACCGGGTAGCGTTCGGTCCTAAACTCAGGGAGGATGTAAAGTTCATCCTCGCAACGGACGGTGTCACCGGACGCTGGGAAGTAGCGTCCGGTGGTCTGTCAGAGAGAGTATAGTTAGCCATTATGAGGCCACCGGACGCTTAGTGCAGTGCGTCCGGTGCAACATAACTAGCGTCCGGTGACCCCATTTTCAGTGTAAAATGGTTGGCCGACCCTTGGACTTGATGGGGTGTATTTATACTCCTCCACCTCATCCATGGGAGGTCTCTTGCCCATTTGATCAGTTGAGAATCACCTTGTGATGCAAGAGAGAAGCAAGAGCCTAGAGAGGATTGAGATTTGAGAGATTTCTTGTGAGAATCCTTCTCTAGTTGAATTCCAAGAGTCAAGTGTGCATCCACTGCTCTCTAGTGCGTTGTTTGGGTCAAGTGAGAGTTCATTGCTTGTTACTCTTGGTGATCGCCATCACCTAGATAGTTCGGTGGTGATTGGAGGCACGAAGATCGCCTGGAGTTCTTGTGGGTGGCTCGTGTCAAGCCTGTCAGCGGTTTTCGGTGATTCACCGCGACGAAGTGTCGAAGAATCAGCCCATAGAGAGCACTTGGTCCTTGCGCGGGTGCTCCAACGAGGACTAGTGGAGAGTGGCGACTCTCCGATACCTCGGCAAAACATCGCCGAGCACTTTCTTACCCTCCTCCTTTACTTTCTACCATTTACTTTGTGCAATTACTTTGAGCTTTTACATTCCTAGAATTGCCATGCTAGAATAGGATTGAAACTAGGTTGCAAATCTTTTATCCGGTAGCTCTCTAGTCACATTAGGCACAAGGGGTTGAATTGGAGC
The DNA here is from genome assembly GCF_000003195.3 of Sorghum bicolor. NCBI lineage: Eukaryota > Viridiplantae > Streptophyta > Magnoliopsida > Poales > Poaceae > Sorghum > Sorghum bicolor. The sequence goes on from NC_012875.2 coordinate 26,223,473, forward strand.
TTATAGATTGCATAAATTTTTAGAGAAGCCCAATTCATCCCCCCTCTTGGGCATCTTGATCCTTTCAATTGGTATCGGAGCCTAGTGCTCATTATTTAGGCTTCACCGCCTAGAGAAAGATGTCTAATGGGGATGGACCGCCACCCATGTTCGATGGGGATGACTTCCCGTATTGAAAAATACGGATGGAGTCATACCTTGAGGCATGTGACACTAAGTGCCTAAATGCCGTGACCGAAGGGTTTACCCCTCCGGCAAAATACACCACTCTTACTCCACAAGAGCAAGAAAACGAGAAGTAGAATGCAAAGGCCAAAAACCACATCTTTAGAGGTCTTTGCAAAGAGGTGTTCAACCGCGTTCAGAACCACAAAACCGCCCATGCTCTATGGAAGGAACTTTGTGCGCTCCATGAGGGATCCAAGAGTGAGCATGAGGAACGCTTTCATCTTGTGAGGAACAAGCTTAATACATTTGAAATGCTTCCAAAAAAAATGCTAACAAAATGTATTCTCGCTTGAATGTCATTGCAGAGGAGCTAAATGGACTCGGGCTCAACCAAATGAGTGCGGCGGATGTGGCAAGGAAGATACTATGTATTCTCCCCATTGAGAAATATGGACACATAGTAACTGTGCTTCATCAAGGTGATCTCTCCACCGCCACACCAACATCCATATTAGGGAAGATCAATGCTCATGAGATGTACATGCACATGAACCCCCAAGATGGCTCCTCATCGGCCAAGAAAGAGAAGAAGGACTTAGCCCTCAAAGCTTCTCACAAGGGCAAAGCCAAGAAGATTGAATTTGAGTTATCAACTTCAAGTGATGATGATGCATCAATTTCCCTCTTGATGAGAAGAACCACCAAGATGTTGAAGAAGCTCAACAAGAATGGAGTCAACTTTGACTCCAAGAAGAAGAAGTTCTTCACAAGTAGCAAGAGGAAACCCATCTCCGAGATGGATTGCTACAATTGTGGTGAACTTGGTCATCTTGCTCATCAATGTCCAAAGCCCAAGAAGGACAAGTACAAGAAGAAGAACAAGGAGCATGATGATTCAAGTGATGATGAGAAGAACGACAAGAAGCCATACAAGAAGAAAGGTGGCAAGAAGAAAGAGTACCACAAGAAGAAAAATGGCAAGGCTTACATTGCTGGTGATTGACTCACCGACATTGAAATATCAAGTGGTGACTCCTCCAACAACGAAAGTGATGATGAGAAGGTTGCCACCATTGCCATTGATGTCTCATCACCATCATCTTCACCACCATCTACATCCTCTACACACCTATGCCTCATGGCCAAGGGTGACCGGAAGGTACAAAGTGAGGATGAGAGTAGTGAAAATGATAGTGAGTATGAATCACCATCTTATGATGAACTTGTAAAATTGCTAAACAAGTACACTAAGGTCATAAGGAAAACTAGAAGTGAAAATGAAAAACTTGAACTTGAAAATGAGTCACTTCTAGTAAAGCTTGAATCTAGTGATGAGCTTAGAGATCAAAATGAGATCATGACTACTAAGCTCAAGGAGCTCAAACTCTCTTTAAAAGAGCTCAATGAAAAACATGATAAACTTGAGAGTGTTCATGTTGAGCTTATCACTAGACATAGAGCTCTGAAGGAAGAACTTGTAACTCTAAAACCAAACTATGACAACCTTGAGATAGCTTATGATCTTGCAATCAACGAAACACATGATGCTACTAACCATGTTGCTAAGCTTGATGTAGCCACATCTTGTGATGACTTACTTGTGGAGAGCACAAGCAAATGTGTTAGTTGCAAGGGCAAGAAAGTGGTAGTGGTCGAGAGCTATGAGGACACTATCAAGCTCAAGGAAGAAAATGTCATGCTCAAGAAAGAGTTGCAAGAGCAAGCCAAGCACAACACAATAGTGATTGAGTCACTTGATCAAGACAAGAAGCTTGCATATGAGAACAAGTTGCTGAAGGAAGAGAACCAATATCTCAAGCTTGGTTTGATGTATGACAAGCAAGAAGAAGATGAGTCATTCATCTTAGAAGAGTTAGCAAGCAACAATGAGCCAATCATCAAGAAGCTAACTCAAGAGAACAACAAGCTCAAGAAAGAGAAGGAACACCTAACCAAGGGGTTAGAAAAGTTCACAAAAGGAAAAGACCTTCAAAGTGAGCTATTTATGAACACCGTCATGAAGATGGACAAGAGTGGGATTGGCTATAAGGCTCATCAAATCAAGCTCATCAAGTCACTAGCCACTCATGATCATTCAAGCAAGCCAAAGCCAAAGAGGTGCTTTGAGTGTGGTCAAGAAGGACATTTTGCTCATGAGTGTGAGGCACCACTACCACCACCCTTGCCCAAGCATGCTAGACCATTTGCCTTCAATGCTCACTACATTGTAAGGAAAGACAAGAGTGGCAAGGTCAATGATAGGTACCGATATGGAATCAATACTAGGGTGGCCCGATCTTCACGACAGTAGATCAAAAGAACAAGGATAACTTGCTGCGAACAGCGGGTAACTAGCTTTATACCTGACAAGGGTTGGATGCGACCAAGCAACGGGGAGAGATGCACCGAAACCACGAAGACTTCGACTCGATCTCCGAACGACCGCAGAACCACAATCCAAAACTAATCCACACAATACGGCACAGCCGAACGGAAGCCATAGAGCACGAAGTAGGGGAACCCAGGGGATTCACTTCACAAGTCCATGAAGAACAAAGGTTGAGTAAGGCACTCAGCAGCGTGGCCGCAATATCATGTAGTTTATCAAATGATCAAAGGTTGCTGATAGCTTAGAGGTAGTGGATATTTATACTAGGAACAACCCTCCTAGATAGGTATGAAAACGAAATAGAGTTTTTGAGGGAAGGCAATGTGAAAGGTTCCATCGGAATGGATTCCCAAACTGGCTTCGCGTGACTGTTGGCCTCCAGAGCAGTTTCCAATAAATTGACCATAACTTTTTCTTCGAAGTCCAAATGACGAACCGTTTCTTGGATGTGAAACTAGACTCCAAGAGCATTCCAGCAATGTATGTCATGCACCACGAAACATTGTAGATTGATACAGTTTTGCATGGCAATTTGTACCAACATTCTGTCACGACAGACTATTGACCTTCTGAGCAGTCTGTACTAATTGTGGTCTGCAGGCAATATGGAGTATCCAAACTGGTCGACACTAGATTCATTGGAAAATAGACTCGACAAGATTTCCAACAAGTCCTCATGGGCCTTCATAGCTTTTGTGATTAAAAAGTTATGAAGATTTCTTTGCACTGGTCCGTTCTTGACTTCCACTGGTCCGTTTTTGACTCTGTGGTCCGTTTTGTAGTGTCTTCTAGAACTTGCACTGGTTCGTTCTTCAGGGTCCGATTCATCCTTCACTTCTTTTATATACCTGAGTACAATCAAGGTAGAACACTTAGGTAGTATATAATTCTCATTAATGTTAAAATGAATCTCACAAAGTAGCGTGTGGACCTTTTGTTGTAGCTTCTTTGCACGACTACGTGTAACCGGTCCATCGATGACTTGGGCTGGTGTCGGTGTAGGTAAAACTTGAGTGGTTGTAGCTTGGCTTGGAGCTTGTGACATCTTGCTTGCTGGCATGGTCATATCATCCTCCCCCCCCTTCAAAAAGAGTCATCCTCGACTCTTCCAATCCAAAGAATGGAGAGAGGTCGGAGACATTAATACTTGTACTCACACCATAAGTACTTGGATGATCAATTTCATAAGCATTGTCATTGATCTTGCAAAGCATGTTGAAGGGACCATCAGCTCTGGGGTGCAACTTGCTCTTGCATTGTTCAGGGAATCTATCCTTGCGTAGATGTACCCAAACGAGATCTCTAGCCTCAAATAACATTTTTTCGACCCTTGTTTGCACGCTTCTCATATATCTTGGTCATCTTCTCAATGTTGATTCGAGCTCGGTCATGAAGGCTCTTGACAAATTCAGCTCGCTTGCTTGCATCGAAGTTCAATCGTTCCTGCACAGGTAAAGGCAAAATATCTATGGGAGCAGTGGGTTTGAACCCATATACAATTTCAAATGGGCAAAATTTAGTTGTCGAATGCACTGCCCTATTGTATGCAAACTCAACATGTGGCAAACTTTCTTCCCAAAGTTTTAAATTCTTTTTGAAAACAGCTCGCAGTAACATTGATAGTGTTCGATTCACAACATCAGTTTGTCCATCCGTTTGCGGATGACATGTTGTGGAAAACAACAACCGTGTCCAAAGTTTTCCCCATAAAGTTTTCCAGAAATAGCTCAAAAATTTTGTATCTCGATCAGAAACAATAGTATGGGGTACTCCATGCAAGCGCACAACTTCTTTGAAAAATGAATCAGCAATATGCGAAGCATCGTCACTTTTGTGGCATGGAATAAAATGCGCCATTTTGCTAAATCGATCAACCACAACAAAAATTGAATGCTTTCCCCTCTTAGTGCGTGGTAATCCAAGAACAAAATCCATAGATATATCTTCCCAGGGACCACTAGGAATAGGAAGAGGAGTGTAAAGTCCATGAGGGTTCAAACGAGACTTAGCTTTGTGGCATGACTCGCAGCGAAGAACATGTCTCTCCACGTCTCTTCTCATCTTTGGCCAAAAGAAGTGGTCGGCCAACACTTGCTCTATCTTCTTGGCTCCAAAATGGCCCATAAGCCCACCTGCATGAGTTTCCTGCACAAGTAAAATTCGAACAGAGCAATCCGGAATGTATAATTTGTTAGCTCGAAATAAGAATCCATCATGCACATGATATTTTTCTCATCCTTTGCCATCACAACAGTCTGTATATGGTTCAGCAAAGTATGAATCAGTAGCGTATATTTCCTTTATACTTTCTAATCCCAAAATTTTAGCATCAAGTTGTGTAAGAGCATGACGTCGGGACAAAGCATTAGCTACCACATTTTCCATTCCTTTCTTGTATTTAACCACATAAGGAAAACATTCAATGCATTCACACCATTTTGCATGTCTTCGGTTCAGTTTTAGTTCACCTTTAAGATGTTTCAAAGATTCATGGTCCGAGTGTATTACAAATTCTCTAGGAAAAGATAGTGTTGCCAAGTTTCCAAACTCTGAACAAGAGCATATAGTTCTTTATCATAAACTGAATAATTAAGAGTTGGACCACTTAGCTTTTCACTGAAGTATGCAATTGGCCTTCGTTCTTGCATGAGCACACCTCCAATACCAATTCTGCTTGCATCACATTCAATCTCAAAAGTCTTACCGAAATTGGGAAGTGCAAGGACTGGAGCTGTTGTTAGCTTCTTCTTTAACTCATCAAATGCCCTTCTATGTGCTTCTTCCCATTCGAAAGGCACTTCTTTCTTAGTAAGCTCGTTCATAGGGGCAGTAATGGTGCTGAAATCTCTCACAAATCGCTGGTAGAAACCAGCAAGCCCAAGGAAGCTCCTCACTTGGCTCATGTTCTGTGGAGGCGTCCATTCTTGTACAGCCTTGATCTTCTCTTCATTGACCTCCACACCTTGCCATGAGACAACAAATCCAAGAAAAACTACCTTGTCGGTGAAAAAGGTGCACTTCTCAAGGTTAGCGTACAATTGTTGCTCATGTAGGACAGCAAGCACGCATTGGATATGTTTTACATGATCGTCAAGGGACTTGCTGTAAATTAAGATGTCATCAAAATAAACAACAACAAACTTTCCAATAAAAGCTATAAGCACATGGTTCATCAATCTCATAAACGTGCTAGGTGCATTTGTCAAACCGAAGGGCATCACCAACCATTCATACAGCCCAAATTTTGTTTTAAAGGCTATTTTCCATTCATCTCCTTCTTTCATACGAATTCGGTGATAACCACTCCTTAAATCAATTTTAGTGAAAATTATGGCACCACTAAGTTCATCAAGCATATCATCTAATCTTGGGATGGGATGCCTATACCTCACAGTGATGCTGTTAATTGCACGACAGTCCACACACATTCGCCAAGATCCATCTTTCTTAGGAACTAAAAGGACTGGGACAGCACAAGGTGAAAGACTTTCTTGCACATGCCCTTTCTTGATCAAGTCCTCCACTTGTCGCTGGATTTCCTTGGTTTCCTCTGGATTGGTGTGGTAGGCAGCGCGATTTGGGAGGAAAGCACCAGGAACCAAATCAATTTGATGCTCGATCCCTCTCTTGGGTGGCAGCCCTGGTGGCACCTCGTCTAGAAACACAACCTCGAAATCCTGTAAGACATCAAAAACAACACTTGGCAGGGTAGAGGGTAAGGTGTTAGAAGCAAAAAGAGTGTCCTTGTACAAGAGTACAAAGAACTTGGCATTAGGTTCACTCAACTCCTTTAGATCCCCTTTCCTAGCCATCATAACTAACCCTTGTTTTCCTAGTTTTTGGGTTCTTTGTAGCTGTGGGGTTTTATTTGGCTGTGGAAACTCTTCCTCGCTATTTTTGTGGGTCACTCTTAAGTGGTTCTCGCTCTCTCTCTGTTTCTTCTTGAGATCATCTTTTAAGATTTCCTCCGGTGTCAAAGGAAGCAAAGAAATTCGCTCTCCTTTGTACACAAAGGACAGCTTGTTGGTTCTTCCAAAAATTTGAACATCACGATCATATAACCATGGTCTTCCTAGCAGCAGCTAGCACACTTGCATAGGCACCACGTCACACTCCACATGATCATTATACCTCCCAATAGAGAAAGGAACTGTCACAACATGGCTCACACGCAGCGCGCCACAATCATTCAGCCACTATATCTTGTATAGATTAGGATGACGTCTTTGTTTTAGCTCCATTTTATCAACCAATTCTTGGCTAGCAATATTGTTGCTGCTGCCATTGTCAACAATAATTCTACACAACTTCTCTTTGATGATGCCTTGAGTGTGGAAAAGATTGTGTCGCTACCCATTCTCTTCCTTTGCAGCAGTAACACTAAGCACACGAAGAGGAATCAGTTGTTATCACCTTCATCGGGTTGGATCTCATTATCATTGTTTTCATGATCCTCATCATATCTTGGACCTTCTTCCTCTTGATCGCTTTTAGATTCCCATTCACCATTCTCATTCACAATCATGGTCCTCCTACTAGGATATTGTGCAGCAATATGTCCATGACCATGGCACTTGTGGCACACAATTTCTCTACTATGTGCAAAGGAAGTAGTAGCTGATGAAGCAACAGTTAGGGCTGCTGCGCTTGTAGCAGGACGCTGCTGATTTCTAGGAGATGATGTTGTAGAAACCACCATCTTTGAAGGAGCATTAGATGAGGAGGGCCTAGCTGCAGCACCTTGGGACTGTCCCCCACCGAAAGAAGTGCTGGACTGCTGCTTGCGCCATGGGGCTGCAATAGAATGACTTGCATAAGATTTTCCACGTGTCTCTTGCTGAATTTTTCTTTTAGTACGCATAGCTTGATCAACAAGGTCTTGCAACATATGATATGGAAACATCTCAACAAAACCAGAAATGTCCTCATCGAGACCACCCAAAAATCTTGCCATTTTTTACTCTAGGTCCTCTCTAATTCCAGATCGCACTAACAACAGTTCCATCTCCTTAAAATACTCATCAACCGATCTTTTTCCTTGCTTCAACATTTGTAACCTATTGCGAAGGTCACGCTGATAGCTTGACGGTACAAATCGCCTTCTCATCACTTGCTTCATCTCTTCCCATGTGTTGATATGTTCACGGCCCAAAATTTTAATTCACTACCTTGCGTTTGTAATAGCTAGTCATGGTGGAATAATTACTGGAGGATGGTGTACATGGATATTGGAGATGGAGATTGCCATGATGAATAGATAGATGGAGATGGAGATCCCCAAAGTGATAATGGGCTATACCAAGTCATATCTGTGTTAATGTCGTTCTTACTATGTTCTACTTTCATAAGCGATCTACATGTGCGTGGTAGTGAAGTAGAACAATCCCTCAGCAATGTTTAAGTTACATGCTTCCCCAAACCTTGCACTGTTGTAACAGAACCGTCCAATTTATAAGAATTCAAGTGAATTAGCGACCACGGAGGCAGTCAAGCCAATGGACTTGAACCCATATAAACCCGGTAGTCCGACGAAATCTCAAAAGACCTCGATTCAACAAACATACAACTAAGATCGTACATGATCAAGCATCGCCATCACAGATTACAAACAATCATCACAGAACATAGTTTTACATCACATCAGAGTTTAAAAGGGGTTATTACAAACCAGATTAGTAGCGGAAACATAGTAGTTTTAAAACATCACACACTCAGTTTAAATTACATGCCAGCTCCATGGTCAAACCCAACAAAAGCACAACTGAAGATAGAGAAGGTGATCACGCCCAAGATCTACTCATCGTCCGCAGCCGGATGATGACAGTTAGCACAGTAGCCGTGATAAACAACATCATCTGCAACAAGGGTAAATAAAACCCTGAGTACGAGAATGTACTCAGCTAGACTTACCCGTCATAAACCAAAAATAAAGTGACACCAAGGAGTATGCAAGGCTGATCTTTGTGGGCTGGTTTGACTCACCCTTTTGCATAAAAAGCTTTAGTTGTAAGTAACCCATTTATAATATTTCAGCAGCATGTTCATTACTTTAATAACTATCCACTAGATTAGCACCTATTCTAAGCATACACTTGCGTATTTAAGCATCACAATAATAACCATATCTGGATTATCACTTAGCTATCATCATTCTCATCATAACCATCAAGTTTGTTTAGTGAGTTCTACGTTGACACTGCCCGAGTCAAGTTCTCACTATCCGGGAGAGACGGCGATTCGAATCGATTCCTATCCAGCTGGAGGGGTATTCCTAGCACTCACCCAAGCATACTTCATGAGGGCAGCTCGGATCACCTTTAGCACAACTCCGGACCAATTCGCGGGTCCGTCCAGCGCTGCACCCCCAGGGACCGCCAATCTGCCAGGGTCAGGACTCTAACCTGACACCTCGGACTTACACCATTGACTCCCCGCACATACTTACTACCAACCGGGGTGCGCACTGATACAGAACGGGGTATCCGGCCTGAGTTGCACTCATAGGCTTCGCGGTCGGAATGACTTATCCGGCCAGCTAAGTGTTAGGAATGCGTTCAACATGACACGAGGACGCACAACGAATCGGTCCTTAACCGATACGGACGGGGATAGATTCACACCCAAGACCTCCATGCCTTGCTGCTACACTATCATCATCCCGCCTGGTCTCAAGTTCATTATTAGCACATGGTTATTTCCACGATAGCAAATATAGCCAACCGTGAGGAAGTGTCCACCTATCTCTCGCAGGTGACAGACAATCACCTGGCTTCTACCGAGCTAAGCATGGCTAAGCATCATTCGATCCTGGACCTACTTAGGTAAGGTATGAGGTGGACAAGGTAGTCATTATGCAGCAAGGGTGTCATATCAACGCCTAACACTTAATGCGACAATACATAACCATAACCAATTGATAGCTGGACATGATAACAAAATAGTAGGAGTCTTATAATGCTCCGGGGCTTGCCTTCAATGTAAGTAGAGGGACGGTGGTCAGGACACTCCGGCAGATCCTCCTCCTCAGCTCCTCGAGGTAGCTCCCCTTGTTGATCTTCTGGCTCCGGCAGCCCGAACTCCAAAACCGTCACTCTCTTGGGTACACCTATGTATGCATGACAAGGCGATAAACATAGGGAATGCACATAAAATGCATAATGTTATGATGACCAGCCAAAGGGACATGGAACATGGTGCGAACATGAGCATAAGCTTCCAATCATCAAGAGAATCATGTACAACAAGCAAGTGCATACTTCTTCTCTGGTAGAGAGGCTAACTAGACAAGCTAATCAACCCTAGCTACTCCTACTTAGTCACTGGTCTCATGAGCAGATTAACTAGTCTCAAGATTCAGCAATAACTTAAGCATAAGTTGGCCAAACTAAACAAATAGATACTTTCTGGAAACCTTATTAAATTGTCTACAATTCACTTTTAGACATCCTAGAATGATTCCCAACCAAAATATGCTAAAACATACAAAGTTGGCTGGCTGTCCTGGAAAATCCAGAGAGCAAGCACTTTGCAGTAGCTATTTGTAACATGCATAACTTTTAAACTACTCAACCAAATGTCATGAAACTTGGACACGAAGTAGATAAGCAAGTTAGCTACCAGTTTGTTATAGACAAGTTTCCAAGAAAATATCATCTTCAATTAGTTCTTAAGCAATTGCTATCAGCTACACAGAATTGCTCTAGGAAAGGCATAAATAGCAAAAATAATATTTTGCACATAACAAGAATGTATCAAAGGGTCAATCCAAATGCACCAGTAGATAGAACATGTCTAGGAAACACTAGAAAACATCATGGCAAGGTCTAAACTCATTTCTATCATCACCTTTTTCATTTATTTAATTATTTAGGTGATTTAATGAACATGCATCCCAAGTGCTCCAAGAATTCTAAGAAAATTACACCAAGCTACTTATGCTAACACAAGGTTACTGTAAAATTTTCAGGGCACTTGCACATACAGATTGTAAGATACAAAAATAACAAGCTAGCAAAGGCATGCAAGGCATAAATGTGAAACCCTACCAAAAAGTGTCAAACAACAGATTTCAGATTGTTCCTAGTTTTGTTTACAGATGAGTACAACACTCAGCAAGTTCCACCACAAAAGGAGTTATAACTTATTTATTAAAAATACCACAAGAAACTCCTGTTTGAACAAGAAATATTCATAACTTCACAATCAGACCTCCAAAAATCATGATAAATTTATCAGAGCCTATTCATGTCAGAAGTGACAACACCTTAAATTTGCATGGCCATCAGATCAACAGATCTCAAGATATAATTTCCTCCTATATAATCAAGATTAAATCATATCTATTTATTTCTACAAAAACATGGCATGTTTCATATTTTTAATAAAAACTAGATTGCCACAAGAACCTAGCAAAATTGGAACCACACCATTTGGATCTGTAAAACTCAAGATATGAATTTTTCAAAAAAAGCAAAGGATCTGCTACACAGTGACCAGAGATGTGAGAGAGAGACTGACAGGTGGGATCCGCTGACACACGGGACCCACGCGACAGAGAGACAGAGACAGGGGAGACGCTCGTCGCCGGCGAAACTCGACGACAGCGAGGTCTCGGTTGGATCCAAGGGCATCTACGTGTTCCTCTCCTCAAGGCGGACTCAGTGACCTACTTTACCCGTGCTCTACTGGACCCTAGGGTGCTCGTCGTCGTGAATGGCGGCTCGGCGGCGCTGCGGGCGATACACCGGCGTGCACAACCGATGCCGTCCCGGTTGAGGTTCACACCGAGCATCATTGAGCCAAGGGAAAGCGATAGGGACAAGAATGGGGAGAAATGGTGGAGCAGAGAGGCCTGGCCACGTCGCCGGTGAGCTTGGGCGGAACTCCGGCGAGGGAGAATGGCTCGGAGCTCGGCAATGCCGCCTTACCCATGCTCGACAGTGGCCAAGGAGGTGACGCCGAGGTAGAGGAAGCTCTGGCGAAGCTTTTGGTGGGCTGGCTTGGCCGGAGACGGCGAGGGAAGCTCGGGCGAAGCTGCCGTTCCACGGCGGAGCTCGCCGAGGCGAAATGGAGAAGGGAGAGAGCGCTGGGGAGGCGAAATGAGGACGGCCGAGGCTCGGGGTGGCGTCGTGGCGTCCAAGTGAAGGCGTCGGGGCTGACAGGCGGGGTCGCCGTCGACGTACGGCCGCCACGGGTCGTCCATGCGTCGGCCGGCCGGTGACTGACGAAACTGAATCACGCGATTCAGTCATCGCCGACAGTGACTGAAACCCGATGGTCACCGACGTTTTACTCTCAGCTCACTCGGTGGTTTTGGCTCAAACTTGATCCTTTGGATAGAGCTACACGAGTTCTAAACCCTAAACCCTAAACCCTAAACCCTAAACTTAATGGCACTAGATAACCATTCTATCTATCCTAAATCCGATCAATCACTTCTCTACTCATCTTAGACCGGCAAAAGCAAAATCCTATGTTTATACCTTTGCCTTGATCACTTTACTCCTTGTCCATCACCATGATCTCCACTTCATGCCTTCTCTCTTTATGACCATGTGTCCACCACTCATGTCACGTTGCTCCTTCTTAAAATGTGTTGCTATGCCTAACTCAAATCACTTGAACACAAAGCATTGGTAACTTGGTGTCGTTAATTACCAAAACCAAACTTGGGCTTTCAATCTCCCCCTTTTTGGTAATTGATGACAACCATCACAAAGATATGAAATGAAATCATAATGAACTTGAATTGTTTGTCCAAACCATTTTAATCATGAAACCAATATTGGACAAACAGTTCAATTTCACTTTTGGTAGTACTAGCTCCCCCTACATATGTGCTTCCATGAGTTTGGTTCAAGTTTGCACATATGCATGAATTCGAATTTTGGGAGATTTATTACTACCAAAATGATGCTAAGGTATATAGAATGGACCTTTGAAGCGTGATACCAATCGGAGTTGCCAATATACCATCCTTAGCACCAATGTAGCTAGACATACATCAAAAACTCAAGATACCTCGTGAGATCACATTATATGTCTAGATACCACATGAAAATAAAAACTCTATACTAGAATTCAAAGCATCATTCAAGTTTTACTTCTAGCAATCATCAATCAAACAAGAGTAGTGTATTTAAACTTGTAATGCAACACCTCATTATGTTAGTGCACATACAAATGCAACAAATGGTTCATGAGCTTGCTCCCCCTATTTGTGTGCTCAAGTTTTAATTTATCCATTTCTATTTTTAGAAGTTATCTCTCCCCCTTAAGCACATTTCTCCCCCTTTATGACTTATCTTTGTTTCTCTCCCCCTTTGTCATCAATGACCACAAAGCTTTAGATTCTAGTGAGAATTAAGTCAATCAAAGTGAGGGTCAAATTATGGTCCAATCTAGATTACTTGCGTAGAACATGTAACTCGGTTTGATCCAAGGACAAGCTTTTTCACACCTCATGAAGTATAAGGGTTATCTTGACCATGTTGAATTACACATCATAAGCTCATATTCTAGATTCAACACTAGGTTTGCAAGCTCACAAACATGTCATATGCTACCACTAGATCAATCACACATAGAAGCAATAGTGGTACCATACATACAACAAATTCTTTTGATTTTCATGAAGGAGCCTAATGTTATGCAAACATGTCTATATGTTCTAATCATGTCCTTAGCACAGTGTGAATGCTATGTGTCGAGGGTATCAGTAAGGGGTATCCTAACTGATGCACATAACGAGATTACCCTTACACGGATCGAGGTCCTCAATTCGACGTTATAATGAACCAAACATACAGCCATCGACGGCAGCAGCCTCGAAGACGGAAAAAGGCGTCGAGCGAACCGCTCAAGGGTCGAGCGTCAGCTACCGTCGATTACGGAAGTAGGCTCGAGTGAACCAGGGGCCGTCGAGCGCCAAGGACGCCGCCCGCCGCCTAACGCGCGCACAAGAGCCAGGGCATTTAATGCGCCTGTCGCTTTCCCACCTAACACGCTGGTCAAGGGAAACGTGATGGGGAACAGGCGCCCGTCCAGTCATTCTTTTTGCAGCCTTCCCCACCAAATGACCCAGAGCATGTCAGGACGCGGGAAGCCGGGATGGAACGTCTAGTCAGGACCCACTCAAGGCGCCAAAAGTCAATGCTCTGGATAGCAAGATGCTACATGGCGTCCAACCCTCGACCAGACCCATTTCCTTCCTAGGGAAGGGTTGGGCGTCGACTGATGGCACTGCCACCACTCTGACGTATCAGCCGCCGCGACGTACAGGCGTGCCGCGGACAAACCGGCCCGAGACGGCGTACGAAGCGGGATATAAGGGCACGCGTGATCATCATCAAGCTATCAGGACAGGACGGCTGGAGACGACGCCGGAACGGAGGCCTCGAGTAGGTCAGCGCGCCATGCCTCTATCGACCCCTAGTCTGTCACCTATACATGTACCCTAGGCCTCTCCTTGGAACTATAAAAGGGGAGGCCCAGGAGTGAACACGGACATCAGGCAACACAACACCCACACATAGAGGAGTCTCCATACTCCATCCCAGTTCATACGCACTTGTATTAGCCCCTGTACAAGCACTTAGGTGCAAGATAATACAAACTTCCCTCCCCCGCTGGACGTAGGGCCTTCTCTTGCCCAAACCAGGATAAATCTTTGTGTCTTCTTGCATCACCATCTGGAAAAGGGAGCACGCACACAAATTTACTCGTTGGTGTGACCCCCCATAGGAAAAACATCGACAGTTGGCACGCCAGGTAGGGGTCCTGCGTGTTTTTTCATCGATTTCCCACTCCTTTCCAGATGGCCACCCTCGCTTCGCCGATTCCGCGCTCCACGGTGATTTGGTTTGGGAGTCTTGAGTTCATGTCGACTTGCTCCGGCTATGACATGATCTTGCTCTCGATCAAAGGACCGGGAGGAGCCCGCGTTGCGCCAGCACGGTTGAGGGCCCCGAGACGCCCTCGACACCACGCCTCCCCGCCCAAGAAGAGGCGTGGGCAGCATCATCGTCACCCCTCTGCCTCGTCACGACCGGCAGTTCGCGCTAGGCAGGAGGTGACACAGGAGCCGGCAGCGCCGCGTGCCAGAACTGTGGGCATGCCAGCCCAGCATCACACGACGACAAGAGGTGACACGCCCCGCGTGCTCTCCCCCACCGCTAGGTTACTTCCACATGGGTTGTTCACTCCAAGAAGGGCGCTGCCGTTCGGATTGGACAACGCCGCGACGTCACTCGCCAGGGCGATATGCCCAAACGCCCAGACGTGCGTAGAGAGACCAATGGTCCTCCCACGTGACTCTGAAGCACAGCAGCCGACGTCCGAGATGCCGGATTTCTCCCAGGTACAAGGCCTCCGACGCCTAGGCTCTGGGCGATACACGATCACCTCGCTCAGGCAGCGGCTGCTGGAGGAGGGACGTGGATGTTTCTACGCCGCCGAGCCGGACTCCGACTCCGAGACCGATAGCTACGACCCTACTAGGGAATGCTATCACATCGACGGGGCGGTAGAAACTACCGATGAGACGCAGGATGCGGCTTCCGGCGGTCGAGCCCCTTGTTGACGGTCCTTAAGTACTAAAATTAATAATCAAATAAACATGGAAAAGGATCAATATCAAACAAACATCTAGAATTAGGATTTTATCTGACAGAATTCCACGAGCTTTGGTGTTTATCTATTTCTACAGGGGGTTATCAGAGAATATGGAGAGAAGGCCCACATGTCATGTTTACAACGAGATAATTACGTGCCGCGCAATTTTCTTCAATCTAGAAGAGTCCAGAAGTCACGGGAACGAACGAGAAGGGAATCGGGCTCGGGGGCAGGGCGGCCGCCCACCCCCCTTGGGCGCCCGCCCAGGCCAGGAGCCCAATCACGACTCTGCTTCGGGGCTAAACTCCACGGACCTAAAGAATCAATCTAAACCATACAATCTATGTCGGTTTGATCCAATGGCTCACGTTCACTTGAGGGGACTATAAAACCAGACCCCCTTGCCCCTGGAGGAGAGGAGAGAAGAGAAGAAATCATTATTCAGAGGCAGCCATCAAAGTTAGGGTTTAGAGCTTCTCTCCCACAGAGAATTAGAATTAGCTACTCCCTAATCCTTCAAGTTTAGAGGTTTGATTAGATAGCAATTAGAGAAGTAGAGCACTACACTCTGGATTCGGATCTTCGGTAATAAAGATTGGTATTATTCATATCTTTCTCTAATTCTATTGTTCTAATTGCATTATGTCTCTAATTATTATGTTCTTAGTTTGCTCTAGTTCTATATTTGATATAGTTATGATTGATAATGAGTTTCTGTATAAGTTTGCAAAGCGCTTAGCTCTTAACGCGAGGGAGTTAGGTGATAGATCACATGTGAGCGTGGTGCTTAGATGTTATTTATCTGCAAATGTATCCTATTGGCCGGGTTGTGTGGTAGTTCGCGATAGTGACAGCTTCGTTGATTCTTATATAGTCCACCCTCCGTTGATAGGACAGGCAGAACCGGTATTGTGGAGTAAGTCGTTCGATGCTCTGATTTACTTTATCAATGTTCCTTATACATGAATGATGAGTCTTTTATGCTATATATGATCTTGTAGATAACTAGAGTAGATTATGACTTAGTAGTTAGTAGAAAACTTAGAATCCATTCTCTAGCTAATCCGACATCACCTACATATATGAGGAGTAGTCTATTTTCTAATCGTTGTGTTATTTACCCATGAACTTATAATTCATTATCATTATCTTTATGGTTTACCCCCTGCTAAAGTAAGTGACTGTGTGACGAGTTTCTCATTAGTAATCATGTTCTTGCAAGTTTATCTCTAGTCTATGCCTCGATAGATTTTGTCCTTAATTTAATTTCATCCCTTTTGTTCTCTTAAGCAAAATTATAAATAACGATACCTGGAATACTTATCCTGGTGAAATGCTACAATGAGGTGTTTTATCTGTGCGCTTGCAGATAGAAATAGATTATTTTTTAGAGAGCCTTTACATTTATAAATACCTTTGTACACTCTGGTACCATGCTGGGGATGACAACCTAGTATTTAAGTGGTGTTAGCTAGTGTCAACAAGCATTTCTGGCGCCGTTGCCGGGGAGCAAAAGGGGAACAAAAGGTTAATATATAGGAACGGTAAGGAAAGTCAGAAAATCAGTCAAGGTTATTCACATAAAACATTAGACTAGACTATAGAGAAATAATTGCATAAAACAGCTACTAAGTGAGAAATCATAACAAGGCACCTCTGCTTTGGCAGGTTCACCCTGTTGTTTTTCTATGTTTACATTTTTATACAGGGTATATCAGGATTGACTTTGGGTACATTCAACTCTTCATCATCAGAACCAAAGCAATCAAGAGAAGAAGAAGCTAGCTACCAATGCTGAAGCTATGGCACAAAAGACCCTACAAGAATTCTCTGCTCCAAGCCTTGAGAACATTCCAACTGGTCCAAGATTTGCAGTAGAAGAAGGAATACCCGAGTTTGAGCTCAAGTCAAGCCTCGTCAATTTGGTACAAGCTACACAATTTAGTGGAAAGGCACATGAAGATGCTAGTGCACACTTGCAGAATTTCTTAGAGATTGGAAGCACAATCCACATCAACGGAGTTGACAAAGACGTCATACTGCTTCGCCTTTTTCCATTCTCACTAGAAGGAAAAGCGAGGAAGTGGTTCTACACTCATCAAGATAACATCAACAACTGGATGAACTTGTCAGATGTCTTTCTATCGAAGTTTTTCCTATAGGCAAAACAACTTCCTTAAGAGGAAATATTGTCAGTTTCCAACAGCAGAAGACAGAAACCATTTTAGAAGCATGGGATCATTTTCAAGGATACATATCAGATTGTCCTCACCATGGAATGGCTACATGGTTACTTATGCAGACCTTCTACCATGGATTAACCCAGAAGGCTCGTGAGTGCCTAGATGCATCTGCTAAAGGATCATTCTTGGAGCTTACAATTGGAAAAGCAGAGATACTTTTGGATAAGATAGCAGAAAATCAGAGCTGGTTCCAAGATAAAGCTCAACAATGTCATCAAACTGAAGAAATACCAGAAGAAGTAAATGCATTATCAACTAAGATGGAAAATTTGCTCCATTGGATTGACCAGAGGGCCAAGTTCAAAGAAGATCAAAGGGCCATTGAGACAGCATACAAATATCAACCAACTTCGAGTCAACCCAATAGCAAAGGTACGAATTCAGGTAATACTTTCAAGCAACTTTCATTAAAAGAGATAATTGCTCAACAAACCAAAATTAATGACGAAGTTAAACAAAGGCTAGATACAAATGAATCATCTCTAAAAGATATACACAACAAAATGGATTTTCTACTAACTGCCTTTGATGAGCAAAACACTCTTAATAAAAGGGTAGAGCTTAAATTAATAAAGCTAGCTGCTGCACTGCCTGTTGCTACTAACATTGAGCAGGTAAAGAATATAACTACTAGAGGAGGCAAAGCCACCAGAGACCCCCCATTCCCAAAAGAGAAACAAAAAACATCAGCACCAGTGCAACCAGCAGTGATAGAAGAAGAAAGCCCAGTTGAAGCAGAAGATCTGCTACAACCACCAAGAACTGGAGAAATGAGTAAGATTTTTACGACACCAACTATTTGCCATTTCCCAGAAGAAACAGAGGATTGCAGTCGGATGAGCAGTTTGGTAAGTTTGTAGAAGTCATTCAAAAATTATATGTCAACATACCTCTGCTCGATGCCATACAGGTACCTACATATGCAAAGTACATCAGAGATATTCTTAACAAGAAGAGACCACTGCCCACCACTGAGGTTATCAAGCTGACAGAAGAATGTATTGCGGCCATCCTCAACAAACCACCAAAGAAGAACGAAGATCCAGGATGCCCCACTATTGACTGCTCGATCGAAAACCAACACTTCAACAATGCACTTTGTGATCTCAGAGCAAGTGTCAGTGTGATGCCAGCATCAGTCTACAAAAAGCTTGAGCATGTGACCCTAGAACCAACATCAATGTGCCTACAATTAGTGGATCAATCGGTTCGACACCCGTTGGGTATCGCCGAAAACATTCCAGTCAAGATCAGAGATTTCCTCGTGCCAGTAGACTTCGTAGTAGTGGACATGAGTCCTGACTCAAAAGTGTCCATCATCCTTGGAAGGCCATTTCTGAGCACTGCCAATGCCCACATTGATGTCGAGAAAGGAGAAATCAAGTTCAACATAAACGGACAAGAAGAACACTTCACATTCAAACCCAGACCAGAGAGAGATTCTACAGTGAAGGAAGTTCATGAAGAACCACTGGAGACACCATCTCCGGAGGAAGGTAATTCAGAAGATTAAAAGATTTGGAGGTACAGTTTGGGGGACCTAAAAATCCCAAACCCTCACCGGGAGGTAAATCGGTATTTATCCGCATTATTAATTTTCTCATATTTAAATTCTTGCATAATTAAATCTTGCATTAGTCATATTTATTCATAACATTATTATTATAATAATAAAAAGCCCCATATAAATAATATTCATGGTGTGTAACAACCCATATTTATTAATTATTGTGGAGGCACAAAAATATTTTCCATTATGATTTTAATTAAGCTTTTTCTGCATTATATTATATTAATCCTCTAGAAGCATGACCCACACTCCTTAGGTCCCACATGTCATACACCACACCTCACATACATCCCATCACATTATTTGATCCACCAACATATCTCCACTAACCAGCACTTTTCCACCGGCCAACCACCACCCATGATCCATTATTTTTCGTAAGAGTTAAGCAGAGAAGGGAGTGGAGAAAGGGCAGCCAGGATGGGCACCAAAGGTGGGCGCCCGCCCACCTACCAAGGGCGCCCGCCCTTCTCCCTCTTCCTCCTATAAATAGCCACCTTCTACCTCCATCCTCTCCACACAAGCACTCCAGAAAACCACACAAGTATCAGTTTCCAGAAAGAGCTCTTGTAGTGAAGGGAGAAGAGAGTAGAGAGAAAGAGAAGAGTGGGAAAGAAGTTGATAGAGAGTGAGTATCACCTAGCAAGTAGTGATCCCGCTGTCTAAGCGGAAGTAAAAGTTGTTTAGGGGGAGGTTTTGCCAAAATAGAAACTTATCTTGAACGACTAACCCCAGGACTACTGACATTCCAGACAGCTGACCACTAACATTTTCTCTCACATTTTTCCACTAGTTGTGTTTTTGCCAACTTTTGTTTGCAGGATGTTTAAGAAGGTGAAGAATGCAGGGAAGGCTCTCAAGAACATTGGTACAAGGAGTTCATCTCGACACTCCTCACACCCATCAGAGATGAGGGTCGACCCGACGCCCACACAAGCTCCGTCATCTTCATCAGGTCAGCAAGTCAAGGTCCTTCTCAAGATAGGAGACCTTGGACTAAAGACCCGAAGAGAGAAGGAAGTCTACCAGCAGCTGAAGAACAAAGATTTCATTCACACCCCTACTCTTGATCCCATCCTGCTACAAGAAACAGGTATGGACACTGAATTCGACATAATTTTCCAGATGTTAGGTTGGACAAATTTTTGGAACATAACTGAGCTGGGTTCTCGTCTTCTCATCCTCGAATTTCTTTGCACTTTACAATATTATGAGGGGGGAATTGTTTTTTGGATGTTCAAACAAGAGATTATGTTGTCTTGGAGAGAGCTGAGCGACCATCTTGGTTTCTCTTCAAGATGCATCCTGAACATTGACTCTGACCTACCTAATTTTGAGAGACACCAGTTTTGGAGAGAAATATCTAGAGATAATTTTTATAGTCAAGCCCGAACCAGTGACATGGAACACCCCACTCTTAGGATGTTTCACAAATGGCTTGGGTACAATCTTTTCTATCGTGATGATATTAGGAAAGTAAGAGTAGGAGATTTACAACTTTTATATGCTGCTATTAATAAAGTACCTACTTCACCTGTTACACTATTAGTTTCACATTGGCTTAGTATACCTAGTCTTCAGGGACTAGTAGGATGCACTTCACTTATCACTCATCTAGCCTCTAATTTTCACTTACTAGAAAACTCATCGTTGGACTTCATAGATGAGTTAAGAATTTATCATGGCTATGACACATTTAGACAAGCTCGGATGTTAAAGAAAGAGGGGAACATAATGTATATGCTATATGATGATAATGGCAAGATTCGGTTACCTAACCCGAACCTTGGCCTCTACGTTGTTCAAAATCTTTTGATTGAGATTGCAGCAACACCAGTGAACCAGAGAGCTCCACAGCGAGTGGCATCTGAAAGGATGACCACCCATCGAGAACGCACCTGGTATGGAGCTGATCCCGGACCAGAAGAAGCAGCGCACCTGCATTATTGCGATTACAACCCCCGAGTCCTTCGAGACCCATGGGTTCGACATGCGCAACCACAAGAGCCAACAGAGGAGACATGGCTGGAGAGCCAAGATCACCAGTGGAAAAACTCGCCTTTCCATACGGTGAGGTACTCCACTGATCCATATGGAGCTTCAGGATCCAGACCTCCGCCCCAATTTGATGCAGGACGATACTCTGACGCCTCCTACGCTTTCAGGAATGACTACTATCAAGAGGCCGGTGCTTTCTTCACTCGTACCGACAACACTCTCCTCGACATCCAGAACACGCAAGCAGAACATGGACGACTCCTGGAAGAGCAGCAAAAATGGAACCAGGACCATGCCGCTGCAGTAGAAGAGCTGAGACAAGATACAACAACAATGAACGACAACATCACAACCATGATGCGGTTCTGGAACATAGGGTAAGACCGACAGCAACATCCAGCTTGGGAGAGTTCCTCCTCAATTTATCAAGTAAGTTTTTATTTGCACTTCTTATTTATTCTTTTCTATTTTAGTATTTTATCTTAAAAGAAAAACTTAGAAAACCCAATAAATATTTTCTTGCTTTAAATTACTGCATTTTATAAACATGAAAACAAAATAAAAAGAGTGTGTAGATAAGTGTGCTTTATTTATCTATTAAGTGCAAATCTCTAGAAAAAATAAAAAGACCAAAAAGATGCATGATGGAAATGATGAATAGTTGCTCTGTTTGCTTACTTTCAAGTACCTAGCTTTTATATTAGAGTTCTTCCAGGAATTACTAAAACTGAAATTACTATCTTAGGGAAGCATAAAACTAAAGTCTAGGTAGGAGAAAGGCATGATATAAAGTTTGAGTTACTGTTTATCTTGTTCCTACTACACTAAGTTCTTGAGATTTATTTTGAAAACTTACAAAGCACATGATGAGTTCCTAGCATAACCAACTACCTACCACAGCCATACTTGCTATAACATCTTTTACTATATTTACATTGAGTTTGATCGAGTTGTGTAGACCCTTAGGAGCTTTTCATGTGGTTAAATTAAGATATTCACTTGTACACATCTACTACACCATCCATCACCACTCATTAAAATTGCTAAAAATATTATCACTCACTGTCCCAAATATTGTTATTCTCTCTCTCTAAAAAGATTTAATGCAGAAGAGGCATGGGTTATGCAAAAATATGCGAGGAAATAAAAAGGGGCAAGTGCCCGGAACCTCGGAAAAGAAAGAAAAAGAGTGAAACGAGAGGTAAAAATGGACAAGTGTCCGGAGTAGAATTAGGGGTACAAAGATGCCCACTTGAGCGGAAAAAATGGACAAGTGTCCGACAGTAGAATTAGGGGTATCTACTACCCACCTGGAAAAAAAAAGAGAGAGATAGCCCATGTTCTCCCAAAGCAAAGATCAAAGAAGAGGAGAAATAGCAATATGAGGAGCAATGAGAACTAAGTTTTATTATCACTTATATATCTTCACCATCACTATCATTTACTCCACCACACATGCACATCTTGATTTAATTATATGCTGAGTTCCTTTGGATCCATGGCTCGATTAGACAACATATGTATGAGCTGTTTTTCACTCCTATGAGCTCCACTTAAATATTCCATTAGCTATAGGTAAGTGATATTTTGGTAAGGATCCACAAATACCACATATAGAGAGATTTGAGAGAATCATTGCTGGAAACTCTGAGTTTTATTTTGAAAACTTATGAAAAACTCTGGAACAAAGGTGAAGTATAAATAGGAGGAATAGTGCTTGACTTAATTATTTTGTCTTCAATTACTTAAAGACTTAAGTGCAGGTACTAAACTCCATAACGCTTCACTCTAATCTGGAAGAATTTTTATGTAAAAGCATGTGTGCCTGTCAGGAAAGAAAACATCGAAGCAACTCCTGATCCATCTGAGTTTAGCTGTTTGCTCAGAGACGAGCAAAGGGTAAGCTTGGGGGAGTTTGTTGACGGTCCTTAAGTACTAAAATTAATAATCAAATAAACATGGAAAAGGATCAATATGAAACAAACATCTAGAATTAGGGTTTTATCTGACAGAATTCCACGAGCTTTGGTGTTTATCTATTTCTGCAGGGGGTTATCAGAGAATATGGAGAGAAGGCCCACATGTCATGTTTACAACGAGATAATTACGTGCCGCACAATTTTCTTCAATCTAGAAGAGTCCAGAAGTCACGGGAACGAACGAGAAGGGAATCGGGCTCGGGGGCAGGGCGGCCACCCACCCACCTTGGGAGCCCACCCAGGCCAGGAGCCCAATCAGGACTCTGCTTCGGGGCTAAACTCCACCGACCTAAAGGATCAATCTAAACCATACAATCTATGTCGGTTTGATCCAATGGCTCACGTTCACTTGAGGGGACTATAAAACCAGACCCCCTGGCCCCTGGAGGAGAGGAGAGAAGAGAAGAAATCATTATTCAGAGGTAGCCATCAAAGTTAGGGTTTAGAGCTTCTCTCCCACAGAGAATTAGAATTAGCTACTCCCTAATCCTTCAAGTTTAGAGGTTTGATTAGATAGCAATTAGAGAAGTAGAGCACTACGCTCTGGATACGGATCTTCGGTAATAAAGATTGGTATTATTCATATCTTTCTCTAATTCTATTGTTCTAATTGCATTATGTCTCTAATTATTATGTTCTTAGTTTGCTCTAGTTCTATATTTGAGATAGTTATGATTGATAATGAGTTTATGTATAAGTTTGTAAAGCGCTTAGCTCTTGACGCGAGGGAGTTAGGTGATAGATCACATGTGAGCGTGGTGCTTAGATGTTATTTATCTGCAAATGTATCCTATTGGCCGGGTTGTGTGGTAGTTCGTGATAGTGACAGCTTCGTTGATTCTTATATAGTCCACCCTCCGTTGATAGGACAGGCAGAACCGGTATTGTGGAGTAAGTCGTTCGATGCTGTGATTTACTTTATCAATGTTCCTTATACATGAATGATGAGTCTTTTATGCTATATATGATCTTGTAGATAACTAGAGTAGATTATGACTTAGTAGTTAGTAGATAACTTAGAATCCATTCTCTAGCTAATCCGACATCACCTACATATATGAGGAGTAGTCTATTTTCTAATCGCTGTGTTATTTACCCATGAACTTATAATTCAATATCATTATCTTTATGGTTTACCCCCTGCTAAAGTAAGTGACTGTGTGACGAGCTTCTTATTAGTAATCATGTTCTTGCAAGTTTATCTCTAGTCTATTCCTTGATAGATTTTGTCCTTAATTTAATTTCATCCCTTTTGTTCTCA
Organism: Sorghum bicolor; assembly: GCF_000003195.3. Taxonomy (NCBI): domain Eukaryota; kingdom Viridiplantae; phylum Streptophyta; class Magnoliopsida; order Poales; family Poaceae; genus Sorghum; species Sorghum bicolor. Next base: position 26,247,693 of record NC_012875.2, read on the forward strand.
TAAGAAAAATGATAAATAACGATACCTGGAATACTTATCCTGGTGAAATGCTACAATAAGGTGTTTTATCTGTGCGCTTGCGGATAGAATAGATTATTTTCTAGAGAGCCTTTACATTTATAAATACCTTTGTACACTCTGGTACCATGCTGGGGATGACAACCTAGTATTTAAGTGGTGCTAGCTAGTGTCAACACCCCTGCAGCAAGAGAAGACCCCAGGACACCTGGAAACGACGGACAGGTCGACCCACTTCCACAGGAAGACAAGGCCGCACAGCTTGCGCAGCTACGAGAGCTCAAGACAAAGCTTGACGAGGATCGTGAACGCCTAGTCCTGCTCGAGTAAATCCTCGAACAAGACTTGCCTTACCCGCCTGGCGGAAGTGTCCACAGACGAGCTCGAGAGGTACACCGACAAATCGTCGGGGACGTAGAGCCAGAGCAGCCAGTTAGCCGTTTCCCTCGAGCAGGCCAGAATGTAGTGGCAGCGACAATGCTGCTGCGCAACATGCCAGAACCATCGAACTCCCAAGCTCGACGCAATCGAGACGAGGTACAGACTCTGCTCCAAGTGGCGGCAGTTCAACAAGCCGAAAGCTCGGCTTCCCGACATCGAGGAGCTGCCACTGAAAAGCGCGACGAGCCAGCCCAAATGAAAAGGATGTGTCGGTTCATCAACAGCCACCTCCCCGAGCAAAAAAGACCACGCTCGTCCTCCCCGTCGACAACCAGCGTCGACACGACGCACGACGCGATATTGAAGAGAATCGACGCCGTCGGCATGGAGACGCGGAAGAGCGCGGCTACAGCGCACATCGCGGTGGGAGGTACGACAGCGATGAAGACCGGATGGCCCCCGAGCCACCAGGACCACGGGTGTTCAGCAGGGCAATCCGCAGCACGCCCCTGCCCAGTCCGTTCCGACCCCCGACCAGCATCGCAAAGTACAACGGTGAAACCAAACCAGAGTTGTGGCTGGCCAATTTTAGGCTGGCCTGTCAGCTAGGAGGCGCTCGAGGAGATGATCGAGCCATCATCAGACAGCTACCGCTCTTCCTCTTCGACACCGCCCGTCGGTGGCTCGAGGAACTTCCAGCCGATGAGATTCACGACTGGGTCGATTTGGTTAGGGTTTTCGAGGGTAATTTCAAAGGGACCTACATATGTCCTGGGAACTCGTGGGACCTCAGCAAGTGCAAGCAGAAGTCAGGAGAAACTCTTCGAGAGTACGCTCGACGCTTCTGGAAACAGCGCACCGAGCTACCGCATATCCCCGACCATGATGTCATCCTAGCCTTTGTCTCTGGTACCACCAGTCGAGACTTAGTACGGGAATTGGGCCGGAATCGCCCTCAGACCATCGATGAGCTGATGGACGTAGTGGCAAATTACGCAGCAGGGGAGGAAGCGGTCGGTGCCTTCTTTAGCTGTGAAGGAAGGAAAGGCAAGCAGCCTACCGATGAAGATGGGGTCTCCAGTCGAGGGCCCAAGAAGAACAAGAAGAAGCAGAAAGCGCGGCAGTTCCAGCGGGAAGATTTCGACGACAATCTTGTCGCCGCCATGGAACGCAAGAGGCCTCGAGGCCCTCCAGATGGAGGCATCTTCGATAAGATGCTAGAGGAGCCATGTCCTTACCATAAGGAAGGAGCCAACCACAAGCTCAAGTACTGTCGTATGCTGAAAAAGCATTTCGACGGTCTGGGGTTCAAAAAGGACGCACACGACGACCCAAAGAAGGAGAAGGGTGGCGACAAGGAGGGCAACAAAGACAACGACGGCTTCCCTGCCGTCCATGACTGCTACATGATCTATGGTGGGCCCTCGACGCAGTTGACTACAAGGCAACGTAAGAGGGAACGCCGTGAGGTCTTCGCGGCGAGAAAGGCGGTACCCTAGTACCTCAGCTGGTCGAGCACCCCCATCACCTTCGATCGAGAGGACCACCCCGACAAGGTGGTTGCCCCGGGTGTCTACCCGCTCGTCGTCGATGTTGACGGTTCTTAAGTATCAATTTTAATTATCAAATAAACAAGAGAAAGGACCAATATGCAACCAACACCTAGAATTAGGGTTTGATCTGACAGAATTCCACAAGTTTTGTTGTTTATCTATTTCTGCAGGGGGTTATCAGGAAATTAGGAAGAAAGGCCCACATGTCGGGATTACATAGAGATATCAATGCGCCACACGATTTTCTACCATCTAGAAGACTCCAGAAGCCACGGGAAGAAAGCAGAGGCCGAAAGGGGCCAGGCCCAGGGCGCTCGCCCTGGTGACCTCGGCGCCCGCCCCCTATTGGATGCCAATCGGGACTCTCTTCGCACGGGATGTTCCACCGACCTATTGGATCAAGGAAAACATAGTACCACCTCGCCTACCCACCCAAAAACGCATAGAGGAGGAGGACTATATAAGTAGACCCCCTCTGGCCCCTGGAGAAGACAAGAAATTATCATAGAGATTGAGGGGTGCCCTCGAAGGAAAACCTCTTCTCTAATTAATATTTATTTTTAGGCTTAGCCACCAATGTAAAGTAGAAATAGATCTTATAGTTTCTACTAGATTGAGAGAGATAGAGTGGAGGTGTAGATTGGAGGAAGCCCGCCTTGTCGGTGTCTACTCCAAGCTTGTACCTGCGGGATCAAGTTCTCCTAACCCGAAGCTTGCTCCTAGGATTCTTCAGTATTTCGACTTCTAAATTCTAGTAAGTTCTTGTTTTATTGTTCTTCTAGTTTATGAGTTTACTTTAATCTCTTCACGTAGAGATTAGAGTAATCATTGCTGGCGTAAACGTGGTGTTTAGGCTGGGGTACTCATAGATATTCCCTGACTAGCTGGACCGTGGTAGTAGTGAGGAACGTGACAATTCCGAGTTACCTTTGCAGACCATATCTCGTTAGCAGGAAGGATAGAGTTTATAGGTGCAGGTTGAACATCCTTTGTGGTGTCTAGATTTCGTTAGCCTCCCCAATAGAACAGTAGATCATCCTTACCAAGGTTAGAAGGAGACTACGGTTGCAGTCTTCTCTATTTATCACTCACATCGAAAGACATTCTTTGTGCCTAAAGGGTTAGTAGTAATAGACCGGTTAGTCAGATGCACTCTTTCTCCTAGTGGTAAAAAAATAAATACGATACTCTGTATAACCTCCCAAGTGAAGTGCTCACCAATATCCGTGCGCTTGCGGATCAATTTCTTATTGCGTTCCCAAATATCAACAGTCGACCCCATCATCGTCAACACCCGGCTCTCAAAGGTGCTGATGGATGGCGGCAACAGCCTCAACATCATCTATCTCGAGACCCTTGACCTCCTAGGCATCGACAGGGGGCGCTCCAACCAAGCGCCGGCGGCTTCCATGGCGTCGTGCCAGGAAAGAAGGCTCTACCGGTGGGTCGAATCGACCTCCCGGTTTGCTTTGGCACGGCGGCCAACATCAGAAATGAGACCCTCACCTTTGAGGTGGTGGGATTCCGAGGCACGTACCACGCCATCATCGGGCGCCCAGGCTACGCCAAATTCATGGCTATACCCAACTACACCTACTTGAAGCTGAAGATGCCCGATCCCAAAGGCGTCATCACCGTCAGCTCCTCCTTCGAGCACGCTTACGAGTGCGACGTCGAGTGCGTCGAGTATGGGGAGGCGGTCGAGAATTCCACCGAGCTCGTCTCGAAGCTCGAGGCCCTGGCCGCTGAGGCTCCAGACCCCAAGCGCCACGCGGGCAGCTTCGAGCCAGCGGAAGGAACCAAGAAGATCCCGCTCGACCCTAACAACTCCGACGGCAAGGTGCTGACGATCAGCGCCGACCTCGACCCCAAATAGGAAGCTGTGCTCGTCGACTTTCTCTGTGCGAACGCCGATATGTTTGCATGGAGTCCCTCGGACATGCCAGGCATACCGAGGGAAGTCGCCGAGCACTCCTTGGAAATTCGAGCCGGTTCCAAGCCAGTGAAGCAACGGTTGCGCCAATTCGACGAGGAGAAGCGCAAGATCATTGGCAAGGAGGTCCACAAGCTTTTGACGGCTGGATTCATCAAGGAGGTTCACCATCCCGACTGGTTAGCAAACCCTGTACTAGTTAAGAAAAAGAATGGGAAAATGAGGATGTGTGTCGATTATACGAGTTTAAATAAAGCATGTCCAAAAGTTCCCTTTCCATTACCACGTATTGATCAAATTATTGATTCTACTGCGGGATGTGAAACCCTTTCTTTCCTTGATGCATATTCTGATTATCATCAAATAAAAATGAAAGAGTCCGACCAGCTGGCGACCTCTTTCATCACACCTTTTGGGATGTATTGCTATGTAACCATGCCGTTCGGGCTCCGAAACGCGAGAGCCTCGTACCAGCGCTGCATGCTCCATGTGTTTGGCAAGCACATAGGGTCGACAGTCGAGGCCTATGTCGATGACATCGTCGTCAAGTCAAAGCAATGGGGAGACCTGATCCAAGACCTCGAGATCGCTTTCAGCTGCTTACGCGCCAACCAGATCAAACTCAACCCTGAGAAATGTGTTTTCGGCGTGCCTCGAGGCATGCTCCTGGGATACATCGTTTCCCAGCGCGGGATCGAGGCCAACCCCGAGAAAGTCACGGCCATCACAAGAATGGGGCCGATTCGAGACATCAAGGGCGTGCAGAGAGTGACGGGATGTTTAGCGGCGCTGAGCCGTTTCATCTCGAGGTTAGGAGAAAAGGCGTTGCTGCTGTATCGACTTCTGAAGAAGGTCGAGCGTTTCTCTTGGACCCCCGAGGCCGAGGAAGCCCTCGAAAACCTGAAGAAAACACTGACCTCAGCACCAGTCCTGGTCCCACCTCAACTCGCGGAGCCACTGCTCCTTTACGTTGCCTCGACGACCCAGGTCGTCAGCGCAGCTGTGGTGGTCGAAAGGCAGGAGGAGGGGCATGCGATGCCAGTCCAGAGGCCGGTCTATTTCGTCAGCGAGGTGCTCTCGGAGACCAAGGCACGTTACCCCCAAATCCAGAAGCTGATCTACGCCGTAATCCTCGCCCAACGCAAGCTGCAGCACTACTTCCTCGGCCACCTAATCACGGTGGTCTCGTCCTTCCCCCTGGGCGAAATAATCCAAAGTAGGGAGGCCACGGGAAGAATAGCCAAATGGTCGGTCGAGCTCATGAGTGAGACCCTCACTTATGCGCCTCGCAAGGCTATCAAGTCACAAGCCCTGGTGGATTTCGTCGTGGAGTGGACAGACTCCTAGCTTCCCCCGACTCAGGTTCACTCAGAACTATGGACGATGTATTTCGACGGGTCTCTCATGAAGACGGGAGCTAGGGCCGGCCTGCTGTTCATCTCGCCCCTGGGCGTCCATATGAGATATGTCATCAGGATTCACTTTGCCGCATCCAACAATGTTGCAGAGTACGAAGCTCTTGTTAACGGTCTGAAGATCGCCATCGAGCTCGGAGTTCGACGCCTAGACGTTCGAGGCGACTCCCAGCTCGTCATCGACCAAGTAATGAAAGCCTCGAATTGCCACGACCCGAAAATGGAGGCGTACTGCAAGGAGGTCCGTTGACTCGAGGACAAGTTCCACGGCCTCGAGCTCGTCCACGTCGCCCGACGCTACAACGAGGCAGCTGACGAACTCGCCAAGATCGCGTCAACCCGAGGCACGGTACCGCTTGACGCATTCTCAAGGGATTTTCATGTGGTTAAATTAAGATATTCACTTGTACACATCTACTACACCATCCATCACCACTCATTAAAATTGCTAAAAATATTATCACTCACTGTCCCAAATATTGTTATTCTCTCTCTAAAAAGATTTAATGCAGAAGAGGCATGGGTTATGCAAAAATATGCGAGGAAATAAAAAGGGGCAAGTGCCCGGAACCTCGGAAAAGAAAGAAAAAGAGTGAAACGAGAGGTAAAAATGGACAAGTGTCCGGAGTAGAATTAGGGGTACAAAGATGCCCACTTGAGCGGAAAAAATGGACAAGTGTCCGACACTAGAATTAGGGGTATCTACTACCCACCTGGAAAAAAAAAGAGAGAGATAGCCCATGTTCTCCCAAAGCAAAGATCAAAGAAGAGGAGAAATAGCAATATGAGGAGCAATGAGAACTAAGTTTTATTATCACTTATATATCTTCACCATCACTATCATTTACTCCACCACACATGCACATCTTGATTTAATTATATGCTGAGTTCCTTTGGATCCATGGCTCGATTAGACAACATATGTATGAGCTGTTTTTCACTCCTATGAGCTCCACTTAAATATTCCATTAGCTATAGGTAAGTGATATTTTGGTAAGGATCCACAAATACCACATATAGAGAGATTTGAGAGAATCATTGCTGGGAACTCTGAGTTTTATTTTGAAAACTTATGAAAAACTCTGGAACAAAGGTGAAGTATAAATAGGAGGAATAGTGCTTGACTTAATTATTTTGTCTTCAATTACTTAAAGACTTAAGTGCAGGTACTAAACTCCATAACACTTCACTCTAATCTGGAAGAATTTTTATGTAAAAGCATGTGTGCCTGTCAGGAAAGAAAACATCGAAGCAACTCCTGATCCATCTGAGTTTAGCTGTTTGCTCAGAGACGAGCAAAGGGTAAGCTTGGGGGAGTTTGTTGACGGTCCTTAAGTACTAAAATTAATAATCAAATAAACATGGAAAAGGATCAATATGAAACAAACATCTAGAATTAGGGTTTTATCTGACAGAATTCCACGAGCTTTGGTGTTTATCTATTTCTGCAGGGGGTTATCAGAGAATATGGAGAGAAGGCCCACATGTCATGTTTACAACGAGATAATTACGTGCCGCGCAATTTTCTTCAATCTAGAAGAGTCCAGAAGTCACGGGAACGAACGAGAAGGGAATCGGGCTCGGGGGCAGGGCGGCCACCCACCCCCCTTGGGCGCCCACCCAGGCCAGGAGCCCAATCAGGACTCTGCTTCGGGGCTAAACTCCACCGACCTAAAGGATCAATCCAAACCATACAATCTATGTCGGTTTGATCCAATGGCTCACGTTCACTTGAGGGGACTATAAAACCAGACCCCCTGGCCCCTGGAGGAGAGAAGAGAAGAGAAGAAATCATTATTCAGAGGTAGCCATCAAAGTTAGGGTTTAGAGCTTCTCTCCCACAGAGAATTAGAATTAGCTACTCCCTAATCCTTCAAGTTTAGCGGTTTGATTAGATAGCAATTCGAGAAGTAGAGCACTACGCTCTGGATACGGATCTTCGGTAATAAAGATTGGTATTATTCATATCTTTCTCTAATTCTATTGTTCTAATTGCATTATGTCTCTAATTATTATGTTCTTAGTTTGCTCTAGTTCTATATTTGAGATAGTTATGATTGATAATGAGTTTATGTATAAGTTTGTAAAGCGCTTAGCTCTTGACGCGAGGGAGTTAGGTGATAGATCACATGTGAGCGTGGTGCTTAGATGTTATTTATCTGCAAATGTATCCTATTGGCCGGGTTGTGTGGTAGTTCGCGATAGTGACAGCTTCGTTGATTCTTATATAGTCCACCCTCTGTTGATAGGACAGGCAGAACCGGTATTGTGGAGTAAGTCGTTCGATGCTCTGATTTACTTTATCAATGTTCCTTATACATGAATGATGAGTCTTTTATGCTATATATGATCTTGTAGATAACTAGAGTAGATTATGACTTAGTAATTAGTAGATAACTTAGAATCCATTCTCTAGCTAATCCGACATCACCTACATATATGAGGAGTAGTCTATTTTCTAATCGCTGTGTTATTTACCCATGAACTTATAATTCAATATCATTATCTTTATGGTTTACCCCCTGCTAAAGTAAGTGACTGTGTGACGAGTTTCTTATTAGTAATCATGTTCTTGCAAGTTTATCTCTAGTCTATGCCTTGATAGATTTTGTCCTTAATTTAATTTCATCCCTTTTGTTCTCATAAGCAAAATGATAAATAACGATACCTGGAATACTTATCCTCGTGAAATGCTACAATAAGGAGTTTTATCTGTGTGCTTGCGGATAGAATAGATTATTTTCTAGAGAGCTTTTACATTTATAAATACCTTTGTACACTCTGGTACCATGCTGGGGATGACAACCTAGTATTTAAGTGGTGTTAGCTAGTGTCAACACCCCTGCAGCAAGAGAAGACCCCAGGACACCTGGAAACGACGGACAGGTCGACCCACTTCCACAGGAAGACAAGGCCGCACAGCTTGCGCAGCTACGAGAGCTCAAGACAAAGCTTGACGAGGATCGTGAACGCCTAGTCCTGCTCAAGCAAATCCTCGAACACGACTTGCCTTACCCGCCTGGCAGAAGTGTCCATAGACGAGCTCGAGAGGTACACCGACAAATCGTCGGGGACGTAGAGCCAGAGCAGCCAGTTAGCCGTTTCCCTCGAGCAGGCCAGAATGTAGTGGCAGTGACAATGCTGCTGCGCAACATGCCAGAACCATCGAACTCCCAAGCTCAACGCAATCGAGACAAGGTACAGACTCTGCTCCAAGTGGCGGCAGTTCAACAAGCCGAAAGCTCGGCTTCCCGACATCGAGGAGCTGCCACTGAAAAGCGCGACGAGCCAGCCCAAAACGAAAAGGACGTGTCGGTCCATCAACAGCCACCTCCCCGAGCAAAAAAGACCACGCTCGTCCTCCCCGTCGACAACCAGCGTCGACACGACGCACGACGCGATATTGAAGAGAATCGACGCCGTCGGCATGGGGACGCGGAAGAGCGCGGCTACAGCGCACATCGCGGTGGGAGGTACGACAGCGATGAAGACCGGATGGCCCCCGAGCCACCAGGCCCACGGGTGTTCAGCAGGGCAATCCGCAGCACGCCCCTGCCCAGTCCGTTCCGACCCCCGACCAGCATCGCAAAGTACAACGGTGAAACCAAACCAGAGTTGTGGCTGGCCAATTTTAGGCTGGCCTGTCAGCTAGGAGGCGCTCGAGGAGATGATCGAGCCATCATCAGACAGCTACCGCTCTTCCTCTTCGACACCGCCCGTCGGTGGCTCGAGGAACTTCCAGCCGATCAGATTCACGACTGGGTCGATTTGGTTAGGGTTTTCGAGGGTAATTTCAAAGGGACCTACATATGGCCTGGGAACTCGTGGGACCTCAGCAAGTGCAAGTAGAAGTCAGGAGAAACTCTTCGAGAGTACGCTCGACGCTTCTGGAAACAGCGCACCGAGCTACCGCATATCCCCGACCATGATGTCATCCTGGCCTTTGTCTCTGGTACCACCAGTCGAGACTTAGTACGGGAATTGGGCCGGAATCGCCCTCAGACCATCGATGAGCTGATGGACGTAGTGGCAAATTACGCAGCAGGGGAGGAAGCGGTCGGTGCCTTCTTTAGCTGTGAAGGAAGGAAAGGCAAGCAGCCTACCGATGAAGATGGGGTCTCCAGTCGAGGGCCCAAGAAGAACAAGAAGAAGCAGAAAGCGCGGCAGTTCCAGCGGGAAGATTTCGACGACAATCTTGTCGCCGCCATGGAACGCAAGAGGCCTCGAGGCCCTCCAGATGGAGGCATCTTCGATAAGATGCTAGAGGAGCCATGTCCTTACCATAAGGAAGGAGCCAACCACAATCTCAAGGACTGTCGTATGCTGAAAAAGCATTTCGACGGTCTGGGGTTCAAAAAGGACGCACACGACGACCCAAAGAAGGAGAAGGGTGGCGACAAGGAGGGCAACAAAGACAACGACTCCACAAGTTTTGTTGTTTATCTATTTCTGCAGGGGGTTATCAGGAAATAAGGAAGAAAGGCCCACATGTCGGGATTACATAGAGATATCAATGCACCGCACGATTTTCTACCATCTAGAAGACTCCAGAAGCCACGGGAAGAAAGCAGAGGCCGAAAGGGGCCAGGCCTAGGGCGCTCGCCCTGGTGACCTCGGCGCCCGCCCCCTGTTGGATGCCAATCGGGACTCTCTTCGCACGGGATGTTCCACCGACCTATTGGATCAAGGAAAACATAGTACCACCTCGCCTACCGACCCAAAAACGCATAGAGGAGGAGGACTATATAAGGAGACCCCCTCTGGCCCCTGGAGAAGACAAGAAATTATCATAGAGATTGAGGGGTGCCCTCGAAGGAAAACCTCTTCTCTAATTAATATTTCTTTTTAGGCTTAGCAACCAATGTAAAGTAGAAATAGATCTTCTAGTTTCTACTAGATTGAGAGAGATAGAGTGGAGGTGTAGATTGGAGGAAGCCCGGCTTGTCGGTGTCTACTCCAAGCTTGTACCTGCGGGATCAAGTTCTCCTAACGCGAAGCTTGCTCCTAGGATTCTTCAGTATTTCGACTTCTAAATTCTAGTAAGTTCTTGTTTTATTGTTCTTCTGGTTTATGAGTTTACTTTAATCTCTTCGCGTAGAGTTTAGAGTAATCATTGCTGGCGTAAACGTGGTGTTTAGGCTGGGGTACTCATAGATATTCCCTGACTAGCTGGACCGTGGTAGTAGTGAGGAACGTGACAATTCCGAGTTACCTTTGCAGACCATATCTCGTTAGCAGGAAGGATAGAGTTTATAGGTGCAGGTTGAACATCCTTTGTGGTGTCTAGATTCCGTTAGCCTCCCCAATAGAACAGTAGATCATCCTTACCAAGGTTAGAAGGAGACTACGGTTGCAGTCTTCTCTATTTATCACTCACATCGAAAGACATTCTTTGTGCCTAAAGGGTTAGTAGTAATAGACCGGTTAGTCAGATGCACTCTTTCTCCTAGTGGTAAAAAAATAAATACGATACTCTAGATAACCTCCCAAGTGAAGTGCTCACCAATATCCGTGCGCTTGCGGATCAATTTCTTATTGCGTTCCCAAATATTAACAGTCGACCCCATTATCATCAACACCCGGCTCTCAAAGGTGCTGATGGATGGCGGCAGCAGCCTCAACATCATCTATCTCGAGACCCTTGACCTCCTAGGCATCGACAGGGGGTGGCTCCAACCAAGCGCCGGCGGCTTCCATGGCGTCGTGCCAGGAAAGAAGGCTCTACCGGTGGGTCGAATCGACCTCCCGGTTTGCTTTGGCACGGCGGCCAACTTCAGAAATGAGACCCTCACCTTTGAGGTGGTGGGATTCCGAGGCACGTACCACGCCATCATCGGGCGCCCAGGATACGCCAAATTCATGGCTATACCCAACTACACCTACTTGAAGCTGAAGATGCCCGGTCCCAAAGGCGTCATCACCGTCAGCTCCTCCTTCGAGCACGCTTACGAGTGTGACGTCGAGTGCGTCGAGTATGGGGAGGCGGTCGAGAATTCCACCGAGCTCGTCTCGAAGCTCGAGGCCCTGGCCGCTGAGGCTCCAGACCCCAAGCGCCACGCGGGCAGCTTCAAGCCAGCGGAAGGAACCAAGAAGATCCCACTCGACCCTAACAACTCCGACGGCAAGCTGCTGACGATCAGCGCCGACCTCGACCCCAAATAGGAAGCTGTGCTCGTCGACTTTCTCTGTGCGAACGCCGATATGTTTGCATGGAGTCCCTCGGACATGCCAGGCATACCGAGGGAAGTCGCCGAGCACTCCTTGGAAATTCGAGCCGTTCCAAGCCAGTGAAGCAACGGTTGCGCCGATTCGACGAGGAGAAGCGCAAGATCATTGGCGAGGAGGTCCACAAGCTTTTGACGGCTGGATTCATCAAGGAGGTTCACCATCCCGACTGGTTAGCAAACCCTGTACTAGTTAAGAAAAAGAATGGGAAAATGAGGATGTGTGTCGATTATACGAGTTTAAATAAAGCATGTCCAAAAGTTCCCTTTCCATTACCACGTATTGATCAAATTGTTGATTCTACTGCGGGATGTGAAACCCTTTCTTTCCTTGATGCATATTCTGATTATCATCAAATAAAAATGAAAGAGTCCGACCAGCTCGCGACCTCTTTCATCACACATTTTGGGATGTATTGCTATGTAACCATGCCGTTCGGGCTCCGAAACGCGGGAGCCACGTACCAGCGCTGCATGCTCCATGTGTTTGGCAAGCACATAGGGTCGACAGTTGAGGCCTATGTCGATGACATCGTCGTCAAGTCAAAACAATGGGGAGACCTGATCCAAGACCTCGAGATCGCTTTCAGCTGCTTACGCGCCAACCAGATCAAACTCAACCCTGAGAAATGTGTTTTCGGCGTGCCTCGAGGCATGCTCCTGGGATACATCGTTTCCCAGCGCGGGATCGAGGCCAACCCCAAGAAAGTCACGGCCATCACAAGAATGGGGCCGATTCGAGACATCAAGGGCGTGCAGAGAGTGACGGGATGTTTAGCGGCGCTGAGCCGTTTCATCTCGAGGTTAGGAGAAAAGGCGTTGCTGCTGTATCGACTTCTGAAGAAGGTCGAGCGTTTCTCTTGGACCCCCAAGGCCGAGGAAGCCCTCGAAAACCTGAAGAAAACACTGACCTCAGCACCAGTCCTGGTCCCACCTCAACCCGCGGAGCCACTGCTCCTTTACGTTGCCTCGACGACCCAGGTCGTCAGCGCAGCTATGGTGGTCGAAAGGCAGGAGGAGGGGCATGCGATGCCAGTCTAGAGGCCGGTCTATTTCGTCAGCGAGGTGCTCTCGGAGACCAAGGCACATTACCCCCAAATCCAGAAGCTGATCTACGCCGTAATCCTCGCCCAACGCAAGCTGCAGCACTACTTCCTCGGCCACCCAATCACGGTGGTCTCGTCCTTCCCCCTGGGCGAAATAATCCAAAGTAGGGAGGCCACGGGAAGAATAGCCAAATGGTCGGTCGAGCTCATGAGTGAGACTCTCACATATGCGCCTCGCAAGGCTATCAAGTCACAAGCCCTGGTGGATTTCGTCGTGGAGTGGACAGACTCCTAGCTTCCCCCGACTCAGGTTCAGTCAGAACTATGGACGATGTATTTCGACGGGTCTCTCATGAAGACGGGAGCTGGGGCCGGCCTGCTGTTCATCTCGCCCCTGGGCGTCCATATGAGATATGTCATCAGGATTCACTTTGCCGCATCCAACAATGTTGCAGAGTACGAAGCTCTTGTTAACGGTCTGAAGATCGCCATCGAGCTCGGAGTTCGACGCCTAGACGTTCGAGGCGACTCCCATCTCGTCATCGACCAAGTAATGAAAGCCTCGAATTGCCACGACCCGAAAATGGAGGCGTACTGCAAGGAGGTCCGTTGACTCGAGGACAAGTTCCATGGCCTCGAGCTCGTCCACGTCGCCCGACGCTACAACGAGGCAGCCGACGAACTCGCCAAGATCGCGTCAACCCGAGGCACGGTACCGCCTGACGCATTCTCAAGGGATCTTCATGAGCCGTCCGTCGACTTGGGCTCGGGGGCTGGTGTCGAAGCCGCTCCTGCCCAGCATGCCAACGACGTCGAAGCGCTGCTAATGGCGGCTGAAGTAATGGAGGTGGAACAGCGGCCCGGTCGACCGTTTGACTGGCGCACGCCGTTTCTCGACTGCCTAATCCACTGCGAGTTGCCGGAAGATCGATCCGAGGCCCGCCGTATCGCTCGACGGGCCAAGTCATATGTAATTTATGGCGAGGATAATGAGCTATATCGACGAAGCCCGACAGGGCTCTTGCAACATTGCATCACCGTGGAAGAAGGCCGGAAACTCCTCGAGGACCTACACTCGGGGGCTTGTGGCCACCATGCTGCTCCACGGACCCTCGTAGGGAACGCCTTCCGACAAGGTTTTTACTGGCCAACGGCCGTAGCTGATGCCATCGAGCTCGTGCGCTCATGTCATGGGTGTCAGTTCTACGCCAAACAGTCGCATCTGCCCGCCCACGCTCTACAGATGATCCCCATCACATGGCCGTTTGCGGTGTGGGGGCTCGACTTAGTAGGGCCTCTACAAAAGGTAAAAGGGGGGTACACCCACTTGCTGGTGGCCATCGACAAATTCTGCAAATGGATCGAGGCTCGACCCATCACCAACATCCGCTCCGAGCAGGCTGTCCTTTTCTTCACCGACATCATCCACCGGTTTGGGATTCCCAACGTCATCATCACCGACAACGGCACTCAGTTCACCGGCAAAAGTTCTTGGACTTCTGCGATCAGCATCACATCCGTGTGAACTGGTCTGCAGTGGCCCACCCTCGAACTAACGGCCAGGTCGAGCGTGCCAATGGCATGATTTTGCAGGGGCTTAAACCAAGGATCTACAATCGCTTGAAGAAATTCGGCAAGAAATGGGTCGAGGAGCTTTCCTCGGTCCTATGGAGCCTAAGGACAATGCCAAGCAGGGCCACAAAATACACCCCATTCTTCATGGTCTATGGCTCTGAGGCTGTGCTCCCAACGGACCTCGAGTATGGATCCCCTCGACTGAAAGCGTACAACGAGCAATTATAAGGAGACTCGAGAGAATGCGGTCGACCAGCTCGAGGAGGCTCGAGACATGTGTTGACACTAGCTAACACCACTTAGATACTAGGTTGTCATCCCCAACATGGTGCCAGAGTGTACAAAGGTATTTATAAATTTAAAGGCTCTCTAGAAAATAATCTATTCTATCCGCAAGCGCACAGATAAAACACCTCATTGTAGCATTTCACCAGGATAAGTATTCCAGATATCGTTATTTATAATTTTGCTCGAGAGAACTAAGGAGATTAAATTAAGGGCAAAATCTATCAAGGCATAGACTAGAGATAAACTTGCAAGAACATGATTACTAATGAGAAACTCGTCACACGGTCACTTACTTTAGCAGGGGGTAAACCATAAAGATAATGATAATGAATTATAAGTTCAAGGGATAAATAACACAGCGATTAGAAAATAGACTACTCCTCATATATGTAGGTGATGTCGGATTAGCTAGAGAATGGATTCTAAGTTATCTACTAACTACTAAGTCATAATCTACTCTAGTTATCTACAAGATCATATATAGCATAAAAGACTCTTCATTCATGTATAAGGAACATTGATAAAGTAAATCAGAGCATCGCATGACTTACTCCACAATACCGGTTCTGCCTGTCCTATCAACGGAGGGTGGACTATATAAGAATCAACGAAGCTGTCACTATCATGAACTACTACACGACCCGGCCAATAGGATACATTTGCAGATAAATAACATCTAAGCACCACGCTCACATGTGATCTATCACCTAACTCCCTCGCGTCAAGAGCTAAGCGCTTTGCAAACTTATACATAAACTCATTATCAATTAGAACTATATCAGATATAGAACTAGAGCAAACTAAGAACATAATAATTAGAGACATAATGCAATTAGAACAAAGAATTAGAGAAAGATATGAATAATACCAATCTTTATTACCGAAGATCCGAATCCAGAGCGTAGTGCTCTACTTCTCTAATTGCTATCTAATCAAACCTCTAAACTTGAAGGATTAGAGAGTTGCTATTTCTAATTCTCTATGGGAGAGAAGCTCTAAACCCTAACTTTGATGGCTACCTCGGCATAATGATTTCTTCTCTTCTCCTCTCTCCTCCAGGGGTGGAGAGGCCTTGGTTATATACTATTTTCAAGTGAATTTGGGCCGTCAGATCAAACCGACATTGATTGTGTGGTTTAGATTGATCCTTTAGGTCGGTGGAGTTTAGCCCCGAAGCAGAGTCCCGATTGGACTCCAACCCTGGGCGGGCGCCCAAGGGGGGTGGGCAGCCGCCCTGCCCCCGAGCCCGATCGTGCTCTCTTTCGTTCCCGTGGCTTCTGGACTCTTCTAGATTGAGGAAAATTGCGCGGCACGTAATTATCTCGTTGTAAACACGACATGTGGGCCTTCTCTCCATATTCTCTGATAACCCCCTGCAGAAATAGATAAACACCAAAGCTCGTGGAATTCTGTCAGATAAAACCCTAATTCTAGATGTTTGTTTCATATTGATCCTTTTCCATGTTTATTTGATTATTAATTTTAGTACTTAAGGACCGTCCACAAACTCCCCCAAGCTTACCCTTTGCTCGTCCCTGAGCAACTAGCTAAACTCAGACGGATCAGGAGTTGCTTCGATGTTTTCTTTCCTGACAGGCACACATGCTTTTACATAAAATTCTTCCAGATTAGAGTGAAGTGTTATGGAGTTTAGTACCTGCACTTAAATCTTAAGTGATCGAAAGACAAAATAATTAAGTCAAGCACTATTCCTCCTGTCTATACTTCACTTTTGTTCTAGAGTTTTTCATAAGTTTTCAAAATAAAACTCAGAGTTCCCAGCAATAATCTCTCAAGTCTCTCTATATGTGGTATTTGTGGATCCTTACCATAATGTCACTTACCTATAGCTAATGGAATATTTAAGTGGAGCTCATAGGAGTGAAAAACAGCTCATATGTTGTCTAATCGAGCTATGGATCCAAAAGGAACTCAGCATATAATTAAATCAAGATGTGCATGTGTGATGGAGTAAATGATAGTGATGATAAAAATGTATAAGTAATAATAAAACTTGGTTCTCATTGCTCTTCATATTGCTATCTCTCCTCTTCTTTGATCTTTGCTTTGGGAGAACATGGGCTATCTCTTTTTTTCAGGTGGGTAGTAGATACCCCTAATTCTACTGTCGGACACTTGTCCATTTTTTCTGCTCAAGTGGGTATTTTTGTACCCCTAATTCTACTTCGGACACTTATCCATTTTTACCTCTCGTCTCACTCTTTTTCTTTCTTTTTCGAGGTTCCGGGCACTTGCCCCTTTTTATTTCCTCGCATATTTTTGCATAACCCAAGCCTCTTCTGCATTGAATCTTTTCAGAGACAGAATAACAATATTTGGGACAGTGAGTGATAATATTTTTAGTAATTTTAATGAATGGTGATGGATGGTGTAGTAGATGTGTGCAAGTGAATATCTTAATTGAACCACATGAAAAGCTCCTAAGGGTCTACACAGCTCGATCAAACTCAATGTAAATATAGTAAAAGATGTTATAGCAAGTATGACTATGGTAGGTAATTTGTTATGTTAGGAACTCATCATGTGATTTGTAAGTTTTCAAAATAAATCTCCAGAACTTAGTGTAGTAGGAACAAGATAAACAGCAGCTCAACTTTATATCATGCCTTTCTCTTACCTAGACTTTAGTTTTATGCTTCCCAAAGATAGTAATTTTAGTTTTAGTAATTCCTGGAAGAACTCTAATATAAAAGCTAGGTACTTAAAAGTAAGCAAACAGAGCAACTGTTCATTATTTCCATCATGCATCTTTTTGATCTTTTTGTTTTTTCTAGAGATTTGCACTTAATAGATAAATAAAGCACACTTATCTACACACTCTTTTTATTTTGTTTTCATGTTTATAAAATGCAGTAAATTAAAGCAAGAAAATATTTATTTGGTTTTCTAAGTTTTTCCTTTTTAAGATAAATAAAACACTAAGACAAAATAGAATAAATAAGAAGAGCAAATAAAAACTTACTTAATAAATTGGGGAGGAACTCCCCCAAGCTGGATGTTGACGTCGGTCTTACCCGATGTTCCAGAACCGCATCATGGTTGTGATGTTGTCATTCATTATTGTTGTATCTTGTCTCAGTTCTTGAACTGCAGCGGCATGGTCCTGGTTCCATTTTTGTTGCTCTTCCAGGAGTCTTCCATGTTCTGCTTGCGTGTTTTGGATGTCGAGGAGGGTGTTGTCGGTACGAGTGAAGAAAGCACCGGCCTCTTGATAGTAGTCATTCGTGAAAGCGTAGGAGGCATCAGAGTATCATCCTGCATCAAATTGGGGCGGAGGTGTGGATCCTGAAGCTCCATATGGATCAGTGGAGTACATGCCCGTATGAAAAGGCGGGTTTGTCCACTGGTGATCTTGGCTCTCCGGCCATGTCTCCTCTGTTGGCTCTTGTGGTTGCGCATGACGAACCCATGGGTCTCGAAGGACTCGAGGGTTGTAATCGCAATAATGCAGGTGCGCTGCTTCTTCTGGTCCAGGGTCCGCTCCATACCAGGTGCGTTCTCGGTGAGTGGTCACCCTTTCAGATGCCACTCGCTGTGGAGTTCTCTGGTTCACTGGTGTTGCTGCAATCTCAATCAAAAAGTTTTGCACAACGTAGAGGCCAAGGTTCGGGTTAGGTAACCGAATCTTGCCTTTATCATCATATAGCATATACATTACATTCCCCTCTTTCTTTAACATCTGAGCTTGTCTAAATGTGTAATAGCCATGATAAATTCTTAACTCATCTATGAAGTCCAATGACGATTTTTCTAGTAAATGAAGATTAGAGGCTAGACGAGTGATAAGTGAAGTACATCCTACTGGTCCCTAAAGACTAGGTATACTAAGCCAATGAGAAACTAAAAGTATAACAGGTCAAGTAGGTACTTTATTAATAGCAGCATATAAAAGTTGTAAATCTCCTACTCTTACTTTCCTAATATCATCAAGATAGAAAAGATTGTACCCAAGCCATTTGTGGAACATCCTAAGAGTGGGGTGTTCCTAAGTATTACCCTTTTGTTCCCCTTTGTGACTTATTCATGAGATTTCCCCGGCAACGGCGCCAGAAATGCTTGTTGACACTAGCTAACACCACTTAGATACTAGGTAGTCATCCCTAGCATGGTGCCAGAGTGTACAAAGGTATTTATAAATGTAAAGGCTCTCTAGAAAATAATCTATTCTATCTGCAAGCGCACAGATAAAACACCTCATTGTAGCATTTCACCAGGATAAGTATTCCAGGTATCGTTATTTATAATTTTGCTCGAGAGAACTAAGGAGATTAAATTAAGGGCAAAATCTATCAAGGCATAGACTAGAGATAAACTTGCAAGAACATGATTACTAATGAGAAACTCGTCACACGGTCACTTACTTTAGCAGGGGGTAAACCATAAAGATAATGATAATGAATTATAAGTTCAAGGGATAAATAACACAGTGATTAGAAAATAGACTACTCCTCATATATGTAGGTGATGTCGGATTAGCTAGAGAATGGATTCTAAGTTATCTACTAACTACTAAGTCATAATCTACTCTAGTTATCTACAAGATCATATATAGCATAAAAGACTCTTCATTCATGTATAAGGAACATTGATAAAGTAAATCAGAGCATCGCATGACTTACTCCACAATACCGGTTCTGCCTGTCCTATCAACGGAGGATGGACTATATAAGAATCAACGAAGTTGTCACTATTGCGAACTACCACACGACCTGGCCAATAGGATACATTTGCAGATAAATAACATCTAAGCACCACGCTCACCTGTGATCTATCACCTAACTCCCTCGCGTCAACAGCTAAGCGCTTTGCCAACTTATACATAAACTCATTATCAATTAGAACTATATCAAATATAGAACTAGAGCAAACTAAGAACATAATAATTAGAGACATAATGCAATTAGAACAAAGAATTAGAGAAAGATATGAATAATACCAATCTTTATTACCGAAGATCCGAATCTAGAGCGTAGTGCTCTACTTCTCTAATTGCTATCTAATCAAACCTCTAAACTTGAAGGATTAGGGAGTATCTATTTCTAATTCTCTGTGGGAGAGAAGCTCTAAACCCTAACTTTGATGGCTACCTCTGCATAATGATTTCTTCTCTTCTCCTCTCTCCTCCAGGGGTGGAGAGGCCTTGGATATATAGTCTTTTCAAGTGAATTTGGGCCGTCAGATCAAACCGACATTGATTGTGTGGTTTAGATTGATCCTTTAGGTCGGTAGAGTTTAGCCCCAAAGCAGAGTCCCGATTGGACTCCAACCCTGGGCGGGCGCCCAAGGGGGGTGGGCGGCCGCCCTGCCCCCGAGCCCGATCGTGCTCTCTTTTGTTCCCATAGCTTCTGGAGTCTTCTAGATTGAGGAAAATTGCGCGGCACGTAATTATCTCGTTGTAAACATGACATGTGGGCCTTCTCTCCAAATTCTCTGATTACCCCCTGCAGAAATAGATAAACACCAAAGCTCGTGGAATTCTGTCAGATAAAACCCTAATTCTAGATGTTTGTTTCATATTGATCCTTTTCCATGTTTATTTGATTATTAATTTTAGTACTTAAGGACCGTCAACAACATGGCCCTCCTCAACTCTGCCAGATACCAGCAGAAACTTCGACGCTACCACAACAAACACGTACGCAAGAGGGACTTATACGTGGGCGACCTTGTCCTACGACGGCGACAAAGCAATCAAGGACGCCACAAGTTGACTCCACCATGGGAGGGCCCATTCGTGGTGGCCGAGGTCTTGAAGCCAGGAACATACAAGCTCGCGGATGAAAAGGGGGCGATCTTCACCAACGCGTGGAACACCGAACAGCTACGTCGATTCTACCCCTAGAATTTCAAAGCTTTACGTTCCTGCGTACATTCTGTACCAAGGCCTTGTAAACGAATGCATGAATAAATAAAGTCTTTCCCTCGAGCAACTTACCTTTTCGCAAGTCTCAACGTTAGAAGGGAGTATCGACTACGACCCATCATAGTCGATACCGCCTCGGGGGCTAGCAAGGGGGGTGATCCCCCCAAGGGTTGGAAAAACCAAGTAATCCTTTCGATAATCTCATACGGTTGAGTAGTAAAGGTACCTCAAGCCCCCTTAAGGACCGAGAAACGACGAGCCTGAGAACTCCTACACCCCCGGGCTAAGGAAACTCTACTCGCCTCCTCACCCTTGAGGCAATCGAGACCGCCTCGAAAAAAAGACCAAGTGAGAAAGACAAACATAGGCGCAAAAAGGAATAAAAGAACCTCGAGAGAAAGATAGATAAACATTTAACAATCACCAAAAGACATCGTATTACTTAAATACAAGTTAAATAGAGTACTACACAAGGGGCCCCAGGCACCCAAAGAAGGCTCGCAGGCCTTAGTCCGCATCGCGGTCCTCACCACCCTCGCCTGCGCTTGAGCAAGTCTCAGGGGGAAGTACCTCGGGCTCAAATAGCTTAGCCAACCTCTCCCCAGGAACCTCCGCGTCATCAATCAAGGCGTGGAGCCTCTCCTCGTTCTCCGCGTCAGTCTTGGAGATGTCGGTAACAAAGCCATGAGACACCACCTCCATATCGTAGGAAAAGCCCGAGCAGACAATCGCCATTGCCCGCTTCACCTCGATATGGAGAGCGTCACGCACCTGATCTCTCAGCGTCGCGCCTAAGTAGCACAGCTGGTCGACCAGCGCGTCGCCTCGAGCGTCCTCCTTCGACTCGTCCATGGGCTCGACCTCCCAAGAGTTCGAGTGATCGCTTATCGCCGTCCGTAGTCGACGGTTCAAAGCAACCTCCCCCTCGAGCTGGGCCTTGACGGAGCGGGCCTCGACCTGGGCGGCCAGTAGCTTATCCTTGAGACCTGCAAGAACCGACATGAGTAAATTAGATCACACCAAACACACCTTAGAAAAGAAACTTGATAGTACAAAAACATACCGCGGATGCTCTCCTCCAGGGCCGTGTTCTCGCCAACCAAGGTGGTGTTGGCTCTCTCGACCTCCCTGTTGGAGCGCACCAACTCAGTGTTGGCAACACGCAGATCCTCAATCGCCTTGCTGGCTTGCGTGATGGCCCCATCTTTTTCCAGCAGCGCTCTCTTCAGACGATCAACGTCGTCAGAAAGGATGCGGGATAGAGCCCGCTCCTCCTCGAGATCCTCGAGGGCCTTCTTCTTGGCTTCTTCCGCGGTGCTCCTAGCGATCTCTCCGTTCACATGTTCCACCTTCATCCTTTGGAAGGATTCTCGAAGGGAGTCCAGGTTAGTCTTGAGGAGGCCCTTCTCCTTGTCCAGATCAACAACGACGTTCCTATAAGATAGGCCTCCTCCCGGGCTTTGGACGCAGCCTCCTCGACCGTCAGAGCCCGCTCCCTCAGCAGCACGGCCTCTTCCTCAGCCTTCCTTGAGGCCTCTCGAGCCTCGACCAGGGCAGCCTCCCTCACCTTCTTCTCCTCCTCGAGCGCTATGAGCTCTTTATAAGCCTTAAGGAGTTTTTCCTGCGACTCGAGGAGTTGGTCCTTGAGGAGGGGGAGCTGCTCCCAACCGCCTCTTGTGGCATGAATGAAGCTTGATTTGATACGGGAGGTCTCTTTTATGTCCTGCAAGCCGGTGGTCGAACAGTTAGAACACAAAACCAAAAAGCTCCATGAGGATTATGGACCGAAAAAACACTTACAAAGTAAGCCGGCCCGAGCCCGTTATTGATGACGTCCGACAGGAGCCCCACCACGTGCTTCATCCAAAGGCGGAGCTCCTCGACGTGTTCCCACTTCTCGGCCTCCTTCCGATCGTCCAGGAAGATGTTGGGCTCGGATGGATCGGTAGAAGCCCGGATACGGATCCAATCAGGGCACCAGTTCTCCATCTCTTGGTCAGCCCGCGCCTTGACGCCGCGAATAAGGTCCTCGACGGTCTCGAGGGATCCCCCATGGCGCAGGAACAAGTCAACGAGGCAAGGGAACAGCCCGTCGTCATCCACCATCTTCCAGGTGCCGTCTTTACTACCCGATGTCCCAGCCTCGTCTTCCTCGGCGGGAATACGGTCCTCCCACGCCCGACGCTCCCGGAGGAACCCTGGGGCGATTCCGTCCATGCCGTAGATCGTACTCCTGATCTCGAACTCGGGGTCGACAGGGGTGCGCATCATGCAGGCAAGCGCCACCACACCGTCCGCCTGCCCAGACTCTGCCGGGATCGCGGCGGGCGCCATTGGACGGAGCCACGCTGGGGTAGGAGGGCCGAAAACCGGCCAATCCTCTTCCTGGTCTCCGGGCTCTTGCGGCGCCGGTGGTACTGGATGGGGCGGACTGTGAAGAGGGGGCTCGAGCGGTTCCTCCAACGGTTGGCCCCCCTGTTGCTGCTGCTGCTGCCCCTCGAGCTCGTGCGACTCTTGTTGGCGGCCCTGCTCCTGCAGCTGCCGTTGCGTCTCCTGCTCCTACAGTTGACGCCTTGCCTCTCGCTCCCGCTCCTCCTCCTCCTCCTCCTTCTTCCTCTGCTCCTCGAGGGAGCGAAGACCGGCATGCCAGGGCGTCCATCCCGCGACAAGAGAGGCCGAGGTCTCCTCGTCCATAGGACGGGCATCCCTCGACGTCCCGTCGCCACCAGACCCATCACTGATGGTAATGGGATCCCCCTCGACCCCCGATCGTGGAGGCTCGGGGGCTCCCTCTTGCCCTTGGGTCTGGGGCGCCTCGGCCCGTTTCG
Organism: Sorghum bicolor; assembly: GCF_000003195.3. NCBI lineage: Eukaryota > Viridiplantae > Streptophyta > Magnoliopsida > Poales > Poaceae > Sorghum > Sorghum bicolor. The sequence goes on from NC_012875.2 coordinate 26,270,838, forward strand.
GCGACGACGGGGCAGACTCAGGACGGGGTGGGGCACTCTCAGCACCGGTCGGAGGCCGAGGGTCGGAGGAGCCTATGAAACAAAAAACAAAGGCCAGTCACTATGATGACCAACGTAAGAACAACACAAGTCCCATGAATAGGCTACAGACCTGGCTCCTTGGAGGCAGCTCCCACCTTGAGCCTCTTCGCCATCGAAGGCTGGGCTTGCTCAAGCGTCCGCTTCAACCTAAGGAAAGAGGAACGGGCGTAAAGAATACCGTAATACGAGAAAACATGAAGAATCAGGAGAATAAGAATCACAGCGTCGAAGAACTTATCCCACAGGGAGAACAGCTCGCCTGTCGGTACCTCGACCGGTGGGCCTCGAGCCACCCCGCGTCAAGGCACCAGGCCCCTTGAGGGCAGGTGCCGGCCTTGGCCCAGCGACTCCCGCCTGACGGGCACCGGGACTGGTGCTCCGGCGGCTGGTATCTCCCTTCTCGGAGGCCGCGGCATGACCGCGGGTCAGCGGCCCCGTCGTCTGGGGCTTAGCTTGCCCACCCGCCTTCGGTGCAGGGGGAGGCTATAACAGAACCGACCAAATTATAAGAGATTAAGCCTAACAGCGACCATTTGCATAGTCAAACCATCAGGCTTAAGCCCATATAATCCCGGTAGTCCGTGAAATCTCGAAGGATTTCAAATCACACATCGTACAACAGCCAAGATCGTAATAAGTTTAGCGGTCGCCATCCACAAATACATCCAGATTACAACATTCATAAAACACATCAGAGTACTTAAAGTTATTACAAACCAAGTTCTTCAAGTAGCGGAAGCTTCATAGTTCGAAAATACAACACACACATTTAGTCTGATACAGTGCCATAGTTCGGTCATTCCCACAAAAGCAAAAGAGAAGACGGAGTGACCATCGCCCTTGGTCTAGTCATCACCCATGGCTGGGTACAGACAGAGGATGCAATAACCATAGTACATTTGACCATCTGCAAAACAACATGGGAGTAGAACCCTGAGTACAAGAAGGTACTCAGCTAGACTTACCCGTCATAAATTAAAATAAAGACTCTTCAAGGATCATGAAGGCTATATAGTGGGGTAGCTGACAACCATTTTGCAAAACCGCATGATTTTACTATCATAACCTACATAAATCTTTCTTCTTTTAATTTGCTCAAGTTGAAAGTATCATTACCTATTATCTAGGTTTGCACCTGCACTATTACAAGCAAGTATAAGGATATGATAGTACCTCATCATAGCATTCATAAGCCATTTATCATTATAACCCAAGTGTTCCATAGTCCTTACTACGAGGACGAAGCTCATGTCAAGTGCTCACTATCCAGGAGCGATGGCGATTCGAATCGATTTCTAACCAGCTGGCGAGGTATTCCCCACACAAACCACACTCACTAATCAAGTGAGCTACAGATCACCGTATTACACTATCCAGGACCAATTCGCGGGTTCGGCAGGCACCGCCAGTACCCGAGGACCGTTCCGGCGACCGAGGTATCCAAGGTATACCAAGGTTGCGCGCCGCGCCCTCGTTGTTCTCCTCAACCATCACCAATACAGCGCATGGCGGCTCGATTCCCGGCCCGGATAGTGTCCAGGCTTCGCGGTCGGAACGACTTATCCTTCCAGCTAAGTGTGGGGCATGCGTTCAACATGACAAGAGGGCCGTTAACGACCGGTCCTTAATCGACACAGGCAGAGGCACTATGGTCAAACCACCATAAGACCCTGCCCGGTCTCAAATTCCATTCCACACTTGGTTATTCTTTTCCCAAAGCAACCACTGCTTACCCAAGCAGGTATCCACCTATATCTCGTAGGTGACCGGAAATCACCCGACTTCTACCGGACTAAGCAAGCTAAGCATAGACTCCGCGCCTATCTACATAGGACAAGGTAGATAAACGAGTAGGGATAACAAGGAGTACATATGCAGCAACGGTATCACGCAACTCCTATCACTTAAATGCAATAATATAGAACAAGCATAATATATCCTGTAAGTTAGCGAGAATAGGGAGACTTAGAATGCTCCGGGGCTTGCCTTTCTCAAACGTGCTGGGTCGGTGATCCGGACACTCCTGCAGTTCCTCTCCGGACTCCTGCGCTTCCGGAGGTTCCTGCTCCTGAATCTCCTCTGGTTCCTCGGGTCCCACCTCGTTCTCCTGCGAGCCTGTATGATGCATGTGTGCTCATGAGTGGAGTGCGAGATGCCCGAGTGGATGCTTGTATGAGAAGGTACCAAAGGATCATGGCATGATGCATAGATGATACACTCGGTCATGCTCATTACAAGGTAGTCAACATCATCCAGGAACAGACAATTGGATTAAACATCTAGTGCATTCTCTTCTACAAGTATTTTTCAAGTGTGACCAGCAACCCACAAGTTGCTTCAAAGATACACCAAACCCAAACATATTCTATTCAACCTATACATACAACAATTCATAATTTTCTTTATTCATTTCTAGGCCCATTAAATTTACATGCAGTTCTGTTCATCAATAAATTCCTCAAAAATCACAGGAGACTACCAGTCAAGCATAAAGTCTACTATAAATTTTTCATAATTTTTGGATACTTATTTTGAGCTACAAAAATCACAGGATTAATTAATAAGGCAAGTATAATCACTCTACTGTGATATAAGTGTCAAACAACAGATTTCATATTTTTACAATTTGTCTAATATCATAAGAAACACCCACAAAATTTTCTAGATTTATTGCATGATCCAATTAATTTCTAAAAATCATAAACCACTGCCATGCAAGCATTTAAATTACCATAAATTCATTTATACACCAAATAATATGTAGCAACATTTTCCCAGTGAGTAAACATACATGCAGAGCCAACAAATCAAGTTTCACATTTTTCTGAACCATATTTTAATTACTATGCATTTTCCAAGTTTAGCAAAAACATGGATTAAATATTTTCAAACAGAAAAGTTACTCAAACATGACATGCAATTACATCAAACTGTAGATCTGGAAATATAGAGCACACCAAAATTTATTTCATCAAATTTGGAGCTGTAGAACTCAAGATATGAATTTTACAAGTTTTGAATCGATTTCTGGAAAACATTTATTCAAGAAAACCGACGAAAAAGGATAATCACACCCAGATCTACACCCACCGGGGTCCCCCTGCGACTGACAGTGGGCCTCTGGCCCCACTGTTCAGCGAGACCGAGAGGGAGCTCACCTCCGACGAACAGATCTCGCCGGCGGTGAGGTCCTCGGCCACGGGGTGAGCACCATCGTGCTCCCCGCTGCGAGGCGCACCCAGCGGTACCCTCGGATTGACCGGAGGATGGCCGGAGCACCGCCGACGAGCATGCATGGCGGCACGGCGGCGCTGCTCGCCGTGGCCAGGCCGCTCCGGCGCGGTAGAGCGTGCGCAAACGGCTCTCCGAGCTTCCTCACCACCCTACCGACCTAGCGCAACCAAAAACCAGGGAAAGGAGGCAGGGAAACGCAAGATCCGTCGCGGCGGAGTACTCCAGCGAGCTCTGGGTAACTCCGGCGAGCTATTCACGGCGTTCGACGGACTCTCACCTCGGTAGAACGCTCGCACAAGCTTACCCTAACGATGGCGAAGGCACTGGTGGCATCGGTGTCGAGTTTTGGTCACTGGAGTGGCCGGCGGTGAGCAGCGGAGCTGCTCCGGCGATGGCGCTGCGGCGGAGTTCTACGGCTCGGTTGCGCTCGCGAGCGGAGGGAGGAAGGAGAAGGGCGCGGGCGACAGGATGGAGGGAATGGCCTGGGAGCCCGAGCTGGCGTCCCGACCAGGGGGTGTTGGAGGCCGGCCGCGGCGCCCTCCAAGCCGGCGTACGGCCGCCACGTGGCCGACGCTGGCTGGGACGAGGCGCGTCCGCGCGCGGGAGAGATGGGGAGGGGGAGCAGGCCGGGCCGCTCGCTGGGCCGAAAGGGAGGCGGGGTTGGCCCGGCAGCGCCTGCCCCTTTTCATTTTTTTTGAATTTCTTTTCTCCAAATCCTTTCTAAATTCATTTGGACCAATTTAAAACCATTTTCACCTCTTGCTCCCAAAAACAAAGTTGTTCCAAAACAAAAACCCTACAACTTTGTTTTAATAAGCAAGACCAAATTCCCAACAGAATTTGGATTACAAATTAAAACTAGTTCTAGGTTTTCAAATAAATTCAATTTGGGGATTTTTGTATAAATTCCATTTCTCAAATTCTATAGCTCCAAAAATTGCACAAAAATATTCTTAATTCTTCTTACACATAAATCAACCTAGTTTGAATATTTCACATTTTAGAAGCAAGCATCATATTTTTAGCATAATTAAAACACATGAAATAAAGCACATAAAATCATGTTTTGGGATGAATGACATGCTCATGATGCTATGCTTGATGAGAATGCTTATGCATGTGGTGATAGGGCTAAATGCATGCTTAACACCTAGGGTGTTACAGAGGCTGGGGGCGCGGGGCGGCGCGATTGGTCGCGGGTGCAGGAGGGGTGTCGGCGCGGGGGCGGTGAGATCCACCTGGCCCCTCCTTTGGCGCTCCCATCTGCGGGGCGTCGACGTCGCCTCGAGGCGGACCTTCGAGGATCCGGTCAAGACGAGACACCATCCCCTCGGAATCGTCGCTGTCGTCATCACCGTCCCCACCA